>NC_051157.2:183700951-183769238 GCF_013339745.2 Dermacentor silvarum
AGAGTTAAGTGCACTTTGTGCATATTTAATGTTGAACAGAAGCTTAGTGTTTTGTCGAAGTACACACCAAGATCTTTGATTTCATCGTCACTGTACAGTGGAGCTCCCGAAGGGCGTATGAAAATCGTACATGGTAGGTTTTTTCACGTGTACTTAATGCCATAGTTTTTGGAAGCATTTTAGATACATCCATTATTGGTTTCTGCACCGCTTGAGAGTGAGAAATGTCTTTTTGGAGGTCAATGCAGTCGTGAACACTGTTGACAGTCTTAAATATCCTTAAGTCGTCCTGCATACAAAGCCATGCTGTCCATGTTCTTAGCACTAACAAAAGCAGGGAATGCAATACTGAATTCAAACCTTTTGACTCAATGCAGCAGATAGATATAGCTGGTAGTTTGTAACTGCACTCGCAGCACCCGATTTGTGCACGGGCAATATCCATGCTACCTACCCAAGTGCTAAAAATGTGCTAGACTTCAGGGAACTATGGAAGATGCTTGCGACAACAGGGATGCTTCTATACGTCTTAAGCAATGTGGGAGGAATACCATCAACACCACAAGAAAGGGAAGGTTTGAGGCACTTCATACACTTGAAAACAAGTCTTCATTGACTGATAGCATAAACACTGTGCCAGGCTGAGAGGAAGGTTACTTGAAGCATCCTTTACACAATAGACACAGCGAAATGTTTCTGCAAGGCATCACCATTGTTCAAGACATCATCACCATTTTCATCAAGAAGACACCTCTTTGGTGCTCTCTTTAGAAGAATGACAGCGCACGAAGCTCCAAAATATTTTGAATTATGTGTCATGCTGGCTTCAACACCACCAATGTGGTTGTAGGGATCATTATAACTATAATTAACAACAACAATAATAATAATATAATAACCTTAGCAGTACCATGGCACTCTAGACAGCTCGCAAAAGTAAGGCTCATGCCTGCACGCTAGAGCGGATAGACAGCCATCTAGAGCAGAATTTGCTCTAGATGACGCGCTCGCTCACACACACACACACACAAACAAACAAACACGCTTGCTCACTTGCAGAACACATCACACGCACATACAACCCATAACTGGGAAGTCGACGGTGCACAATGCACAGGAGTGCCGTTTCACTACGGTCGCAAGGAACGGGAGTCCTAATGGAGAGAAAGCTCTGTATATAATGGAGTTGCGGCGTTGGACTGTACAGGTGTGATGGGCTCAGGCTGTCCTGATGGCTTGTTCAGAGGACGACAGAACAAGAATATAAGTGTTTCCAGAGAGCACACAGCGCCCTGCAGAATAGACGGACAAGTGCAATTTTGCGCTGGTTATGCAGGGTGCGCCACTTAAGGGCTTTGAGGTGATCCTTGTAGGCTGGCATGAGCTTGCGACGATCGAAAAGATGGGAGTAGAGGGTGTGCATTGCCCGGCGCTGAACAAGCTCAAGTTTGTCAGCGAGAGATTTTGGTAAGGGGACTAACTGATGAGCAGTACTCAGCTGTGGTGGTACGAGAGAAGTGTAAGAGTGCTCTGAAAACCTCAGGTCCCCAGGGAAGGGAGAGACAGGTCACAAATCCCAGAATGCGACGAGCCTAGTGACTTGTGCGGAAAAGTCGAGAGAAGGGCTGATATTACACCCAGGGTGGGAAGGGTCCGAACGGTCTTCATGGGGGTGCCACTGAGGAAGTAGTTGGGTGCACAGAGGTTGTGGTGTGGCTGATATGCATGGCAGTACTTATTTCAGTGCTAACACAGTTTGTTATTGTAGGCCCAGTTGTCCACCCTTTACAAAATGTATTTATTTCAAGCGCGTATGCTGCACTGTGTATTGGCATAATGTTGCAGTGCAAGTGTTAACTAGTGAATTAAACACATTCTGCGAAGATGCATTAGGAACTTGGTTTTGAGTTAATCTTTTTCCCGACTACAGTTTATAGTATCACAGCGAGATGCATTTTAGTGCAAGCTGAAGAGATTTGGGCAGCTTAAGCATACAGACTACGAAATGCACTGATGACACCTTTACCCCTTCCCTGCAATGCATGCACTCACACCACCTGCTCTTTTCATAAACAAAACAAAGATATATCAAAAGCCAATTGCAGTTTCACTGACTCAGTACGTGCTGCTTGTCAAGCAGGCATCGAAGCAATCCTGGTATACGCAGCAGCATGCATAAGGTCCTCCTTATGACGCAGGTCCTCCTATGCATTGCACACGGTGCACATAGTGCAAACAGATTTTTTTTTTTCCAAGTGCTGAACTACAAGAACACATGACAGTGTTGTATCACGTTTCCTACAGTGTGTCAGCGTTCTTGAGCGCAGCACGAGCGATAATCGCCAACTAGCCCATAAGACACCTGCACTTGAAAGAAGTGAGTGAAGGAGTACTGTGAACTTGTAGTGAACTAGATTTCACACGCCGAATCGAAGAGTGCACTTTCAACTAAACGAATGGCATGGCTGAAGATGTACGCGTATTTCCCATTGCTCGGCTACTAGTGTCTTTCGCTTTCGCAAGTTATCTTTGCCGCTGGAAAACAGCGCAGAGCTCGCCCGTTAAACCAGAGTCCCGAGACCACATAATTCACACACGAAACACGCCGCGGTTCACCACCTGAAGTTCCACACGGTTCATTTACACCACACCACACACAGCACGAAGTCAGGAGAGCCATATTTCAAATCACAGCAGCGCAAAACGTAACTGAAATTTCATTTCCTTCGGCAGAGTTTCTCAGCTGGGCTCGTTCACCGCCGGTCGAACTCGACGGACGCGCTAGGCCTACGCGTAATGCAAACAACATCGGCGGTAGACGAGTGCTGATTATCCAGACTTCGCACTTCGAAAGCAAGTTCCCATTCGTTTCGAGCACAAGAAAATATACATACAACAAGCACAGGCGTTGCCGCAAGCGTCTGCAATCGTGATTAGGTTGGATGTTTAGCAGACGATCGCACTGAGATCGGCGGAATCCAGCGGGCCGGCAGGTTGGGTTCGGCGGCGTCGTTCGAACGCGGCACAAGTTCTCGTCGCACTTCCACCACCCACGGTCGTGGGTCGTGTCGGCCTAGTATCACAACACTGTCTTTCAGAAACACTGTCGCGCGCGTCGTGCGTCCGAAGCACTCGGACGATCGTTGGTGTCGGCGCCTTCGCATCGGCGGCCATCATCAGGCGTAGCAGCCAGAGGCTTCGCGGACTCTGATTGGTGGACGCCGGCGACGGTTTGCAGGCTCTGATTGGTGGACGCCGGCGTCGCGTCGGCTCGCGCCGCTGGTTTCTAGCATCGGCAGCTGGCAAAATCTCCGCGCGCCGGCACGCGTCACCCCGTTCGCGACTGACGCTTTTGACGCATTTGACGCATTTGCGCGTGCCGGCGCGTGGCGAAGCGTGCCTGTGGTTGGGCCTTAAGTGTCGGTTGTCGCTAGAAGCAGCATCTTGGAGATGAGCAATACACTCGTTACTTGTGGAAGAGGCGAAGTTCTATGCCACTGGCAAAATTTCTATGTCACGTCGAGCGTAGCAATTTCAAGTTTTATTGCAGACAGAAATTTATGGTTCTCAGTACTTGCGTCATTTCATAATGTTGTCAGAAAGCAGCGTTGCATAGGTAAAAGCTACGAAAGAACCAAAACAACATATCAACAAGTTGGACATCTTGCTTTTGTGTTGTGATTGCTATGCAGTGTTGATTTTCGGCTATGAAGTACCCACTAACCCTAAAATAGGCCTTAATAAGACCACGGTGTAAGAAGAGCAGGTGATCCGACGGAAGCGCGCGGCGTGTCTCACTAATGTTGGGATGCCGCTAGGTGGCGCACGCGACTAAGAGGCTGGGCGCCGGGGGCATGGGGACCGGGAGCAGACATACCCTGAGCGAGCGCGCGTTTCAAGCCGTTTCAGCCTGCGTTTTTCAGAGCGCCTGTTAGTGTAACGCTCTCAGATTGAGGTCATCACCTTAATTTCCCGGAAGCTTAAAGAGTTATTTGACAGTGTCGCTAGGCTTGCTGCATTTTTAAATGAAAAGCGTATATTTCGCTCAAAGCGGCGCTAACAGTCCGCATTTTTGCTGTAGCAGCTGACAATTCATTTTGCAAGTTACGTTTAGATGACGAGTTGCTATCTGTCGTCACTATACGCTGCGTCGCCGTTTTCATTTCTCATGCGAAAACAGTGCGTAAGGGAGTACCGCGTACAAAGTCCTCCTGAGTGCGTATATAAGCGCTTTCGCGCAATGCGGTGAACTGTGATATCATTGTTATGCAGACTCAAACGAAAATTTAGTTTGCGCGTTTCACATACAGGCTCCGCGCATAGTATTGGGTCCATAAAGCACCAAGATAAAGGCTGTTTGTTTCTCATGAACCATGCGGCACCTTCCATGCGTATATATTGTCGCGTGTCAACGCGAACAAGAGACAACACGTTGAACAAGACGGCGGAACAGCTTTAGAAAACACCAGAACAACAGACGTCTTCTTCGTCTTCGAGTTCTGCCTGTCCCACTACACGGAGCACGTTAAAGCACATATCGTCATCATAGTCTAAATGTCTACATAGAGCACGCGTCATTTGCTCTCCCTCGAAAAGAGCATCGCCCCGATGCTAAACAAAAAGTTCGCTTGGTGAACACGAAAGTCCCTCGTACAGTCACTCGCTGACGTAGGGCTTCATGCGCACTACGTGCACAAGTTCAGAACAGTGTTGGCGGCGCTTTGTGCAGTAAGGGCTATCTGGAACGACCTCGTATGTGACGTCACTTAGCCGACGGAGCACTTTATAGGGTCCGAAATTTCGCCTCAGCAGCTTTTCGGATAGTCCCCGTTTTCGTATAGGCGTCCAGACCCATACTATGTCACCGGTGTCCTAAGTTACAGGCCTATGACGGGCATTATAGCGACCTGCATCGTATTCTTGCTGCAGGTGTATTCGCACGCGTGCGAGCTGCCTGGCTTCTTCTGCACGTTGCGTAAACGCATCGGCATCCGTGTCAATGTCTTCAGGTTCGTGTGGTAGCATGGCGTCGAGCATCGTCCTTACTTCGCGTCCGTGGACAAGGCGGAATGGAGTCATCCGTGTAGTTTCTTGTTTAGCCGTATTGTAAGCAAACGTGATATAAGGCATAATCTCGTCCCAATCTTTGTGCTCTATATTCACGTACATGGAAAGCACGCGTCAATATCGTCCCATGGAATCAGTATGTGCATGCTCCTTAGTAATATATTCATGATAGAAGGCTCTGATCGTTTTTCTTGCCTTTTTATTCAAAAAACAGAAAAACAAATGGAAGAAACTTGCAAACCAACAGAAAGGAAGTCCATCGATGTAGAATATAAATACCTCGTGACGTTATTCGTGGCGAGACAGGTATTTTCAAAGAGCGTGTTGAAGTTGGTTGCTGTCGGTGTTACCGTCATGCGATGCTGCACTGAAGAGCTGAATTTTGTGAGGCCCTGTAGACTGCTGAGCTGCTATAGCTAACGTTTCCTTGTCCACACGAGAAGTCTCTTGAGCTCTTGTCTCTTGCATCGCATATACTTTTGCCTGCGGTTCTTGTAGTTAACTGCCTTCAGGTTTTGATTTGCGCTTGCCGTCAGCTGGAGTCTGTTCTGTGTTGGCTGCGCTTCTCTGGTTCTGCCGGTCTTCTATTTGTACGTCAGTTGCTAGCTCCAGTAACTCGTGATTTACCACATTTTGCTTTCTGTTTCTTCCTTTTCGCTTGTGCTTTCTGCCTATTGCTCTTTCTTTCGGGAGCGCTTCGCAAGCGTCAGTTGTCACGGAACACAGTTCTTTGAAAGTGGAGTGTGAAGTAGCCGGAAAATGAGTCGGCACAGCATATCTAGCTAGAGAAGCTCTTCGGGTCGTGCTGGCTAAAACAACTCCGTTGTGCACTGCTGTCCATGTTTCTGACACGTACATTGGGTCGAAGTGCTTTTCGCACACGTCTGGTCGCAGGACTCGGTCTTCACGTTGTATAGTATCCCGCCATGCTTGCAGTCGACTCGTCTCTTCAGGGACACTGAACCTACATACTTTGTCTTTGCACGAGTCATATCCACTCTTGCAGTTTGGAACGAAACACTTCTTGCCCATAGTCCGGCTCGATCCGTCTCCGCCAGGTATCGTCGCCACTCAAACGGCAAATCTCTTCTTCCCTTTCTTGAGATTAAACGGATTCGTCCTTTTCCACCATTTATACCCCGGGAACACTTTATTAAGCGCTTACCGAGAACAAGGGCGACTGATTGTTCAACGGTAAAGCAAATTTTGCAAAATATTAAGATTAACTTATCGTGTGCCCGCACCACTTTTCTGCGACTGCTTCCAGGCATTGTCAAACGCCGTCTGCTAGATCGAGCGACGCGACCGCAATGTCGGAGACATTATCGTCTGTTTCGGCGCCTGAGGGATTTCAATTATTATAGTGGCACACAGAAACAGTAAACAAATAGTTTTAATTATTTTAAACGCGCTTTACGTACAGTTACAATCATTTACACGTTCGAATTTCCCGCTTTTTCAGCCTCCTAACGTGTGCTGCCGTGCAGCGGTGCAGACGTGAAACTCCACCATTAGTGAGACGCGTTGCGCATCAGCGGCCGCCGTGTCGTCGGATCACGTGCTCTTCTTACACCGTGAATAAGACCATTCTTGTGAGTTTATATTTCTCGAATTATAAATTTCTACAGTTTTGTTTGATTCTCACCTAACTGAATTTTTTTTTTCTATACAGAAATAAATCGGGAGAGGTAGACACTGATAACAACAGGAAGCAGAACCCCCGGCTCTCCTGTCAACTATAGAGTGGACCACAGCATCGGTAAGCGAAAATCAGGCCCAGAATGGCTGTTCATTGCAGTGCGCAGAGATCATATGCTTATGATGAAGCACACGAAGAAAATGCTCATATTTTGCCAGCACAAAAGTGGGGTTGGGCTCAGAAACAGGCAACTGTTTACAATATTGCTCGCATGCGAATGGCATTGAAGCACTTAAATGCGCTGTAATATTTGTCACTCATTTCTGCTGATAAGAGTCGAAAGTCTCTGAATTAGTTAAACGCGAGTGTAAATGAGCGCAAGTGCAGCCCAATGCCATTAAGTATAAGGGACACAAATGAGTGCCCCTGAGTGCCAGCGGACAATGTGGGCCAATTAGTTATTCCCTGCAAGTGTGAAGAAATATGACTCAAATAAATCATAAGCCCAAGCACACTGAGTAGATTTCGAAGCGGCCAAGTATATTTGTGAAATGTGTTTGTGCATAATGTGAAGAACGCAACTGAACATATTTTGCTCGCTTTAGTTGCTTGCTCGGAGTATTACGTGTGTTCGTCTATTGTCATGACTTGATTGCTTTGTTTACACTACGTATGCGCTCATTCTGTTCAGATTAAGTAGGGATGGACTTTATTGGTAATAATGCCAGTGAAATTTCAGCTACAATGCTGCAACTTCAAAGCTCGCACACATTCGCATGTCGTTCACAATCTCAGGGCCTAAAAGACTGCCGATGTATGCTGCACTTCCACACGCGTGTGTAGTTATGCACACGTTAGGTGTGTGATATAGAATGTTCAGCTTTCTGTAGTAAATCATTGACGCCTAGTTTTATAATGCTGACAGGTGCTCAGTGGAGGAAGGCGGAAGAAATATAGGAAGACAGGCAGGTTAACCAGCGTAAATACAAGCGACCTACTCTGTGCTGGAAAAAGAGAGTATGAAGGGAGTGAAAAGAAACAGCAGAGCCAAGATTTAAAATAAAACAGAAAATGTGTGCACGTCAATGCGATGCCGTGGACTACAGCAACAGCCCGCACGTCAAGTAGCAGGGCAACGCAAGGGTGTTGAGCACAGTCTGGACAAAGGTTCTCTCCCACAACAAGGTGTGCAATTAAGCGCAGTAGAGTTTGGTTTTCTAGCCACACCGCAATAAGGGCAGTCTCATAAAAGACCTCGGATCGTTATCTCGCCGCCTCAAGAAGTTTACGGTTAACATTGAGACCTGTTTCGTGCAAGATCACTACTACATATATTGACCTTGAACTATCGAACAAAACATAGCCCTAAAAGGACCAAGGTGAAACCGTTTTTGGAATTGTCTAACATTGAGTGGAATTTCTTTTGCCTTCCAGGTACGACGGTAGCCTATAGGTCCAGGAGACATCAGGACAAATAATTCTGAACATATACGAAAGATATCTGATGTGTTTAGTTATGTCAAAATGAAACAAATTTCAAAAGGCTATTTTTTTTCTTATTAGCAATGTGTACATAAAAAAAAAAAAACATGGATCTCTTTGCGTTAACCCAAACACTGCGGTATGTATACGTAGTGTTCTCCCCAGGACAGAAGATTTTTTTACGTTGCTTGGCTTCCAGAAGAGTTCAATTCATATGCGTACATTTTCATGCAGCACTTTCATTCTTTAATTTTTCGTGCTAGTCATGGATAGTTATTTTTTTCATTAACGCTGCGAGCACTTAGCTGTCTAAGTTCCTCATTAGATAGCTTATCTATAGAAAATGTGACCTTACAGTAAGTTTAGCATGTATGTGTGTTAGGCTCCTGATGTACATATCTGCTATTTCAC
Source organism: Dermacentor silvarum (assembly GCF_013339745.2). Taxonomy (NCBI): domain Eukaryota; kingdom Metazoa; phylum Arthropoda; class Arachnida; order Ixodida; family Ixodidae; genus Dermacentor; species Dermacentor silvarum. Next base: position 183,709,551 of record NC_051157.2, read on the forward strand.
ATAATTTTCATTATGACCAAAACTTTTTTAATGAACGAGAAAGTGGCGAACTGAGAGGCCCAACTTCCATTGGTCACAACCGCATGACGTTCATGCCAGTTCATGCGTTATGCTTGTTTCACATTTTAAAAGCTGGCCTATCTGCTTTTGTATTTCCTGTTGCCGTTAGTCTTTTACTTGGAACTTTCAGAGCTTGGTATGCAAGTCCTCATGCTGTGTTAAAAACCTACAGTGAGACTATGCTGGGCAATTCGTTGTATTGTAAATAAATCATTCTCCTTTGAAAAATAATGTTCCGTGTTTATGCCTGCATGAACATGTGTGCATTAATGTGCAGCATGCTCTCAGGTCGCGTACACAGATGAAGCGGGCATTCGTTAAAGCATACTTCAAGTGGAAGGAGAAATACTTGTCCTTTTAATAACTTGTGTATATAGGGCGCAGCTGATATAACGAAGGAACCCGTGCCTTTAGGTTTAGGTGGACGTTAAAGAACCCCAGGTGGTCGAAATTATTATTGTATAACGAGGGAGAGACGCTCAACTAATGTACACGATACCTAAATCCTAATTCAATCTCTCCTTCGAGATAATTATGTATGCAAACGTGCATGCAGTCCATCTCACCTGCTTGCAATCACTTCATGGCACACCTTGCTTTGCCAGACACGGCATAATAGCGTCGTGCCCGCTTAATACAGCGCGTGCACTTTAATATAGTCTGCACGATGTTTTTACTGCGAAGCTTTAAGGGCTCACTCTTCTGTGGTCGCGTCCGGCAATAGGAATAACTCCGCCGTATGCTGTAGGTGCGAGTGAAAGCGCGCGAGGGCGAGGGACGCGCGCTTTCACGGGGAGCGAAAGCACGGCGGAGAGCAAACGCGACTTCCCAGTGGAAGGGGAGCGTTGGGCGAGGAGGGTAGGTAAGTGGTTCTTGAGGGAAAGGGAAAGGTTGGCGCTATCTTCTGCAGCCCTTGAGGGAGCACGGCTCAGCGCCAACGGGGAGGGGTAAGTGGGAGCGAAAGAAGGGATAGAGTGGAGACGCCATGGCTGGGCGAAGCAAAACCGGCAGGCATAGGCGGCACGTATCAGGCCGAGATGGAAGGCCTTGGCGTGCTGCAGAGTCTGCAGGGGTGTTGTGCCAGGCCGGTCAGGCCCGGGGTGGGCGAGGAGGGCATCGAGAACCCTAGATTGCGTGCCCGCTCTCCCACTGCGCGCACAGACCTGCCGGCCTCTGCCGCCTGTGCCGCCGACTCTCTCTGGGCTCTCGCCCGCCTCTCCCCTAACAGTGTCGACAACGGCGTTTAGCCGATCCGTCACGTAGCCAGCGTTTCGACAGCGGTTGTGTGCGGTCACACAAACAACGCGTACAACTGTTGTCGATGGCGGCGGCGTTTTGCCCGCGTTCGCACTGAACGCGCGCGGCGTTGGTGACGTGTTTATGAAGAACGTACGTGCCCACCTTTGCCGTACATCCTATGGCGGTGTACCGTAGCGACCATAAGGCCATGGTCCCTGTGGTCACTAAATAAATGAAAACCACAGGATCATATATATTTCTCATCCTTTAATAGTTCAAATAACCAATTACACCATCACATCTTAATAGTCATAATTGGAAATACATAATTCCCACCATAGTACAGCTTCGCTGGTCTTCCAATGGAAGGGCTGACGATTTTTTTTTTTTGCTTTTTTATATCGGCATAACAAAGTAGTTTGTGTATGAATGCGGCTCGTCTTACGAACGGAGAATCGCTTGCATTCCAGATAGCAGAAAGTGCTCATTGCGGTGGTTCTGATCATACAAATGCAGCGCAATTAAGACACAATGGGCCAAACCGGGGTTATTCCAGGGTCATTTTGCGTCGAAGCCATCGACTTGCAAGGCTACGAATGGAGCCGTTGTAAGCTTCGACACGCCGGCAAAATCGCACCTGGTTATACGACATTTTCAAATAGCTCATTCGTTCTTACAACGACAGTCACCGCAGTAACAAGGTGACTTTAGCGTTTCGGCCGTACCTGTCGCATTGCGACCACATGGCCACAATTGATCCGTAGCTCTCCATTACTGAGTCCCTCGTAATCCACAGAAGTTTCGGGATGCAAAGCCCCACAATATAATTTCTTTAACCACGCCTCGATTTCTTTTATCCCGTCATTCCTTTAACCTCGACGGCACTGCAGGTATCGCCACGGTAGCTAGTCGCAACCTCACATGCACCCGGCAAGTGAAGAGGTGAAAACAAGCTAGCGTGTGCAAAGCAGTGAAGCTTCCGATATTTGCAATGCAGTTACGGTAGGCTCACGGGCGGAAATAACGACGCGCTTTACCGTTTCAAAATAAACACTGAATCAATAACTCCAACGGAGCGTAGAAAAGGCGTGGTTCGAGAGCATTTTTTTTTCTTACTCACAAAAGCTATATATGTCAGTCTTTCAGACTGTTGCGGCCAGCGGAAGTGAATGCAAATATTTGTCGGTTCAACAAACTTGGACGTGCCGGCAAAATCCGGCCCGCTTATTCGACGTCTCAGAATAGCAGAGTCGTATTGCCGTTATACCGTCGAGGCAGCGCAACAGCTCCACCTTGAAGCAAGTGCACTTAAGTGTAGTTGCAGGTCTGCAGGTTAGCGGCGCATCAGTTTTAACTGAACCTTGTGAACGAGGTTGAAGGCTTCTCAGACTAAGCCAAGTTCCGGGTTAAACCGCGACTGCAGCGAACAATCAGCAGCATAATAAAGAGAAAATATTGAAGAACAGCATTCACCTGGCAAAGCAGTTTTTATTTTCGCGCAGCTCCCATGCTCCGTTATCTTACCGTGTTTAGCCTTTTCGCCTGCGACTTTCTTAAATAAAGATATCCTGTGGCTCGGCATACCGAAAGTTTTCTTCCAAACAGCTTTCGAGTGAAGCAGGACACTCAATGCGTCAAAGCAGGACCGTCAAAGCAGAACCGGTTTTATGCGTTTGTAAAAGAATACATTTCAGCACAAGCAGCCTTGTATTATTTCGGTTGAACGTCGAGGCACGCCTACACAATATAACGAAAAGAATGCAGCATGGGAACAAATATTCCTCTCCTGAAAAAACATTTTAGGGCGCATTTAGGCGCTTTTTATAAGAATATTGTCTCGATTGATTGAATAGATGTTTTATTTATTGGAGGGTTGTTTGGGCAAATACGTTAAAAATTAGAGTCTCATGAAATAATTCGCTCAATGTAGCTAGTAATAGAATCTCGCGAAACCTAGGATTACATTGTGAAAAAGCCCCTCACCAGGCTCCATTGGAAATTTTCGTCATAGACTGGGAGTTCTAGGGCACCTTCGAGGGAGCGTTCTAGCTCAATAAATTTGAATTGGCTAATTATTAGAGGAGATAGGAGAAATTTAAATGCAGTGCTGCAGAGCTGCCAGCAGCCGATCTGCCAACATCGACACTCTCTCCCGTTGAATCGGTCGGCGTCCTCAAGCAATGTCTCTTTCCTGCCTTCTCGCATGTCACAGCCGAAGGACCACGTCACGTTTCCGTCAAGAGCACCACCTCCTTTTCTTTTCTTAAAGTATTTTATTTATGCGTACTGCACTAGGCTTTTGTTGCAGGCTGCAGCAGGATATTGGACGTTAGAGGAGCATACAGTTATACACAAAATACATTCAATTCACACTTGAAGACAACAATGGTGACTACATTACTATACAATACAGTGAGAACTTCGAAACATACTGCATCGTGTAGCGGGTAGTAACAGTCGTGTACTGCATAGACACTAAACAATCATGGGTGAAAACAATCAATAACTATGCAACCAACCACGGAAACACATGAACAAGTACAAAAAAAAAACAATTCATTGCACCAAAAATGTGGATAGCACTTGTTACAAGGATAAGGTTACAGGTACATAGAAGAGGAAGCCACAGTTAGCGTTATTTTACAATAATGTATTTCAGGAACGGTAAGTGCAATCAGAAAGCACAAAGAGGAATTTTCGGAGGGCGGGCTATCTACAATGTGGTCGGGAAGCATGTTCCTTTCTCTGATTGCACTCAGGAAAAATGAATACCTGAAAGTACCGCAATAAAGTCTGTATTCTTTAAGGTGTATTTAGCGCGAGCATGCTTGTTGTGTTCGACGAGTATGTCGATTTGTAAGGCGTGCTTGAAGAGTAAGAACATGAATTTTAGCGCAAGTATCTCAGTCGCTCACTGATTGATTGCAGATACACCAGATTTTTTCCAACAGTTCCGTGGGAAAGTTGAACCGGGCTATTCGTTACGTATAAACCTGATGGGTTCCTCTCCGCTTTTCTGCGCTTCTTGTAGCGATATTGCGCGATCTGCATTGGATGGTTTTCCAAAGTCACGTGCCGTAGTCGGTGACGTTGCAAGTAGTACGTCATACGTATGACTGTATGGTTATGGCTGCGCTGCAAAGGTGGTACCCATAAGATCACTAACACGAAAAACATTGAGGCATTTGGGCGTGTGACCTTGACCCTCAATGTGTCGGGAGGAAGGGCTCGCAGACGTTTGTTTGAAATTTCAGCTGTTTCGGAAACTTCAGCAGTGCAGCCATTTGACGCTTTGCACACACGATTGCCGACACGCGATCTACACGCTGCGCTCCTACGTTCGCAATTCCCAAAGCTGGTGAGGGGCCTTTTAAGTGATTCGCATATATTTGGTGCACCTTTTCGAAAGAATAAGGAAAAGCCATCGAAGATGAGAGTCGAAAGAAACGAAACTTCTATTTGCCCGTCCATCTTAGCCGCCTCTCGTCCTCATCGAGTTCGGCAGTTCGCCCCATCAGTGCGGCAGCATTCTGGTGCCGCACAAGGCATGAGTCTCGTAGCTGTTGTCTGCGGCGCGCCGCGACCTGTCGATAGGGGAGACCAACGAGAAGTAGCCGACATGGCCTAGCTGCGCGAGGGACTATACCTCCAACTTAAATCACCTTCGCTCGTCAGGAATAGTCTTCGCTCCGCCTGGAATCATCACTGACCTGGGCGCCAGTGGCAGGTGATAACAACTCCAGCAAGATTCGAGTGGAAAGATAGGCTGTCACGTGCGTGCCGCTGCAGTGGAGGTGACGCGCAAGCGGCTTTGCACGAGTGGTTTTCCGATAGTGTGGGCGAAAAATATTGTTCCAGCGTAGACAGAGCAATAAAGTTACTCTTATTGGATATATCGAATGAATGCTGAAGCCGCGGATACCATGTTTTGCGAAATCTGGATAACAGATTTTTTACAACTTTTTCCGGAAAAAAAGGAACAAAACTTCAGTAGAATATTAACAGAATGAGGTAAACAAAAATGGAGATCATGTTCGAAATAGGCATAGAAAATTGCATGTATCTACCCCACTTTCCGCTTAATACTTCTTTTAGCTTGCATTTGTAGCTCGGCCGATCGTTTTGTAAGCAGAACTTTTTGTTGGGCTGGTTGGTGCATGTTACTGAATTATTAAAGCGCCAAACAGACGACACAAGAAGCGCTCGCCCGTGTCTCTTCTTGTGTCGTCTGTTTGGCGCTTTAATAATTCAGTAACAGTTTTGTAAGCACAGTTAAAAAAATTGGAGGACGCTTAAGCTTCGCCTTTAAGAGTGGAACGCAATAGCATTCTAAGATTCCCCAATGCTTGTCAGGCTTTCCGGCAACTGCAGCTTTTTTTTTTCTACACCTTCGCCTCTGCGCGCCGCTCCCGTTTTACGCTGCCGAGGAGGCGAGCGCCATCTGGACGGTGTTTTTGCAAGTAACATACGTGAGCGCGCCGCTACATGAATGGTAGAAATGCTGGTAAAGGGGTTTGTATTTGAGTTTCCTCGTAGCAGAATTATGTTTTCTCGTATATTGAAATTACAATCCGACGCTATCATGTCTGTAGGTTGCGGTTAAGCCGTACTTTACGATTTTCCTGGCGGATTTTACTTTGAGAAATTCAATTAGTTCACTAACGCATCTGCGCCACGCGGAGGGCCTGCGTGGTCTGGGCGGTTCGGGATTATTTTCTCAGCCGCGGACGCCGTCCTCGATTCCGACGCCCGCGCCGGATTTTCTGCGACACGGGGCATTTAATGCTATCTCGTTAAACCGCCGTAACAGTATAAAGCGAGGTACTTGAGGAAGCTGCGGACGACGTCGTTGAAGGTCGAGGTACCACGCAGGGCGGACAGGGAGAGCTGCCTGTCGACTTCTTCGAGCGCCGCTTGCAGCGTCCATTCACCGAACACGTAGTCCTGGCACGCTCCGAACACGTGAAGCAGCACGCTCGTCCCTTCCCGGTCGTCGACGAACTCGCTCTCGGGCGAGCGCATTGCGCGTGCGAGGCCGACGAGCGAGGCGTTTGCGTTGTCGCCAAAGAAGCTGCCACCGCCGTCCATCCAGTGGCCGCACACGTAGCGGTAGAAGTCCAGGCACGGGTCTTGGTTGTCGTTGACGACGGCGCGAAGCTGCTTCATGAACTGCACGCACTTGCGCGACCTGTGAGAGAGAGGGTTTGCGGGTTAGAGGCAACCACGTATACAGAGCTGGAAATAGTTAAGTGATGACTCAAAGTAAGCAATAGTTAAGTTAAACTGGACCAGCATATTTTGCAGGTTAGAGACAGCTACGTATAGAGAGCTGGACATTGTTAATTAAGTGATGACTCAAAGGAGGCAACAGGTTAAACTGGACCAGTAGGTATTGCAGGTTAGAGACAACTCCGTATATAGAGCTGGAAGTTGTTATTTAAGTGACGGCTCAAAGGAAGCAATAGGTTAAACTGGACCAGCAGATTACACTCCTAAACAGAACAGTATAGTCACGTTTATCGAAAGCATGAGCTGGTGGTTTTTTCTATTCTTTTTTCTTACAGACGAAATCTTTCTTAGCGAGTTACCAGCACGTTCCCCTATCAGGCAGGTTTCCAGCCTCTTTCATGGGCAGATCTCGAAGATAGTGCAGCCTAAAAATGTGGGCCGATATGTGCCAGTAGGACCACTGGCCGCCTTGTATGTTCCGTTTATAATAATAATAATAATAATAATAATAATAATAATAATAATAATAATAATAATAATAATAATAATAATAATAATAATAATAATAATAATAATTGTTAATTGAGTGAAAACTCAAAAGGTTAAACTGGACCAGCAGATTACACTCCTAAACAGAACAGTATAGTCACAAACATATGAACCCCCCGGTGATGAGTGAGGCTAGACAGAATAGATAGACCCTTACGCTCGTGCGTCTGCTAGCCCGCCACCGTATATATATATATATATATATATATATATATATATATATATATATATATATATATATATATTAAATAAAAGTTGGGAGCCGATTAGACCGCCATTTGAAGTCGACGAAAGAAGTCTTCCTGAACAAGTTTGGGGTGAGGTAGGGGCGAAGTCATTGCGCACGGCCCTCAGTCGCTTAAACTATCGCGTGAGGGGAGCAGGAGGATCGTTGGACTTACATTTTTTGGCAGCGGAATCATCGGGACCCGCCTACATTTTTGAGCGCAGCTCCTAGGCACCCGTTCCTGAGGAGACCGTCGGCGTTGTCCCTCGTAACAGAGCGAACGATCACAGCAAAAGATGAAAGCGAACGCGGAGCGCAGCAGGAGATGAAAGACGGCGATAGCGAAGAGAGCACGAGGAAAAAGCGAAGGAGGGGCGTGCATCGGAACCATGAGGCGGAAAGCGGAGGAGGAGGATGTGTCGAAACCGTGAAAAGAAAAGCGTAGTGCCGCGCAAGACAGGCTTTGCCGCGACGATGGCTACGCGATGGCGCTAGAGTAGCGTGCGTCGTCTGTATGGAAACAAAGCGCTGCATGAGCGGAGGTTTGTCTGCGGCGGCTGCGGTGAATCGCGGCCACGCGTAGCCCGCGCACCGCTTCTGGCGACCTCTCGATTAGCGAGGCAGTCGCGCCACACTTCGCTCGGTTTGCAACGTGCCGCACGAGACAAATTGGCCGCGCCAGCTAATATATCGCGAAATGAAAACACGTATACACCTGCGCTCAAATTTCGCATTAGGGAGCATCGTAATCGTCAGTGAATTCTTTTAGAATGCACTATATTCCGTATCGGCCACTCTTAAAGGCGAAGCTTAAACGTCTTTGAAGTTTTCTTTCTGGAGGTCTAATGACTGCCTGTTTCGGGAGGAAGTCTTCTCAGTAGTCAATTCATTGAGTGCTACAATGATGTCGTCTAAAGTAGTACAGATCTGTTCGTACTCGCTAAATGGGAGTGTGTACCGCACGCGTGTCTATGCATATTCTGATGTCGTCATTGTGATGCGGCTTGGGAACAACGACAATTGGGGAGGCAGAAGGCGTAGGGCTAACTGCTGGCTCGATGATATCCTGTAACTTGAGACGGTGAAGTTCCTTCTCAATGCGTTGGTGTGGTGATTGGAAGCACAGTTTCCTCAAGATATGATCTTGCTGATCCTCGAGTTTTCCGACTCCTTGGAAGACGTCTGGGAACGATTCAACTACTCTGTTGCTTGCTGTATGGTCTTCAACCTGGTATGTTATCTGAACTAGACTGAACACGTATGCAGCTTCGAAAGTTAGGAATGAACAGACTCCAGGGACGACAAAATATAATGTTTTGTACCCTGTCCTCGTACATCGTATGACAGAAACTTTGCCGATAATATTCAGTGGAGACGTTGCCTTGTATGAGAAAACCTGCTCAGTCTTTTTTTATCGGCTTCGATATGTCTTGTGAACGAGAGACACAGTTGCACCGGTGCCTATGGTGAGCTTGAGTGGTACATTTATTAACTTTAATGACCGCTCGTGGAGATGAACCAAAGGCCGACAATGTATTCGCTTAAAAGCATGCTCTCCGGTGCTGATATTCCGGCTGTCTTCTTGGTTGACGGTGCGGACTTTCTTTTTTGTTGAGATGCACACTTTAACAAAGTGTCCTAATTTCGGGCAAGCCATGCAAGTTTTACCCAGCGCAGGGCAAGCGGTTTGTCCGCCTTCGTGGGGCCATTTGCCGAGCTGTCATGCCCGCCATGCCACAACGAACTCAAGAACCGCTTGCTCTTTCACTACCGCCAAATATGCCCTGGGAAGAACTCTCAGTCGACATCTCTGGCCCGTTCCCAGATAGCAAATACGTTACGCTAGTAAGCGACAATTTTGAAAAGGACCCCGTGATGTAAATCATAAACTCCATAAGTGCATGCGCAAAGCGTAACCCCTGCTATTCGAGCATTCTTCGCCCAGTTTGGCATACCGCATCAAGTAAAAGCTGACAACGGCCCACCATTCCTAAGAGAAAGAATTCAAATAGTTCACGAACAGCTTTGTTTTAGGCACCGCACAACACATCCTTGTGGCGCCAGGCCAATGGAGAAGCGGAACAATTTATGAGGACGCAAAAAAAAACGTCTACATGAGTGAACTTGAACACAAAGATTGGAAAAGTTGAGCTAGACATGTTCATGTTCTACGAAACAAGAAACAACAGCACGGACGCCATATGAACTGTTGTTTGGCAGACCCATGAAGAATATGCTCCCACACTGCTCATTAATGACTGCTGGGACAGCTCACTCTCGAAACATGCAGTCATCTAAAATCCAGAAGAAAACTGACAACAAGCACTGAATAGTTGCAAAGAGAAATGCTCGACCACATCAGTTCCGCATGGTTAATGGCTCTCATGCCAATAACTGACAGCCACAAGTTCACTCTACTGTACGACTTCATACCCCACACCAGGGGCGTAGCCAGGGGAGGGGGGGGGGGGCTGATGGGGCTTCAGCCCCCCCCCCCCCCCCCCCCCGAAATGTTTTCGAGCTGGCATGCACCGACGCCGGGAATCATGCTGGATTTTGTCTACAATGTATTTTTCACGCTCGAAAAGACATTTCGTCTCGAACATAGCGAACTCGGGCTGGATTTCGTGGCAACGCTCTTGCACCCTGGAGTCACATAACGCAAGGAGCCCCATCCGAGCACAAACTTTCAAGGGCTTTTCGATAGCGAGCGGGCGCGTTGCGGCATCTCGCAGCGGCCGCGGAATCTACGGAGCGCATGGATTTCAATTACGAAACGTTATGGGTATAAAGCTCTCATAAACTTTAGACGCGTAAGGTGCACTGACATTTCCAAAGGCGTGCTTTAAAATATTTTCAATTCTGGAACATTATGGGGTTAATGTTCTTATAAACATGGGCCAACATGCGCACTGGAGCCCTCGTGTCCAAGCCGTTCCAGAAATGAAAGCACGCGCTCGCAATTTTCCACACACACAAAAATACTAAATATCACCGTGACTGTCAGCTAGCAGCTGATAATTTTCTCCAAACATGTTCAGGAAGCGTGTCCAATGTGATCGATCAGCTGGACCAGGGCAGGCAAAGTAAAATATGAGAAAACAGAAGAAAGTAAACGGCCTATTATTGAGTAATTTTTTTTTCTTGCGGGCGACAAGGTCTGGCTCTCCGTGGCCAGAGGGACAGTGGCCCTATGGATTTAAGCATAGCCCCCTCTGAAAATACTGGTATTTTCAGAGCGCTTCTTCGCATGCGAGCTGATTGTGGAGATACATATCTGAAGAACCATTCGGAACGTTGCCCCAGTAATGCCTCGTATTCAAGCCCAGATGCACGAAACCAAATTACAGAAATTTGCCGTGAAATTATCAAAGAAAGCCTAGATGCAAAAGCAGGCTGCTTCTCCGTACTTCCTGACGAAACGACGGACATCGCTGGAATCGAACAGCCTACTGTTTGTGCAAGGTACCTAAACAAGTATGCCAACGACATCGAGGGAGTGTTTTAGGTTTTAGCACCGGAATAGGTGCCCATCTCTCATTGCGACTGCAGGTTCTTATGTAAATGTGGACAAACTGCTGCAGATTCTAGTCAGCCTTCCAGTGACCACTGCCAGCGCAGAGAGAATATTTTTTAACAAGAGTTTACTAAAAACCTACTTGCGCTCTACAATGCCTGTGGAACGCATGGTTGCCCCAGTAATGCCTCGTATTCAAGAAATTGCCGTGGGTCTATAGTCTCTGTGGGTCTATAGAAGCTGGCGCTTCTATAGACCCACAGAGACTTCTGCCGTCGGCGTCGCCGTAGCCGTCGCCGTAGCCGTCGCCGTGAGGTTCCGTATGACGTCAACGGCGATGAAATCGTCACCGCGCTCCGGACGCCGTATGTGCGAGTGAAAGGGCGCGAGGGACGCCCGCTTTCACGGGGAGCGAACGCACGTCGGAGAGCAAACGCGCGTTCTGCGCCGGGCTCCCTGAAGGTGGTAAGTGGTTCTTGAGGGAAAGGGAAAGGTTGGCGCTATCTTCTGCAGCCCTTGAGGGAGCACGGCGCAAGCCCTGAAGGCCCGCAGAATTAAGCGTCTCTTTCCTCCTTTCCATATAAGAGAGCAAACGCAACTTTTCTCCGTCGCGCGAATGGCTGTGGGGGGACGGGAGGGAGGGAGGGGAGAGCGATGTTTAGCTGCGGCAACCAAATACGTATTTATATAAAAACTCCGCGCGCGTTCGGTGCGAACGCGGGCAAAACGCCGGACGGCGTCGACAACAGTTCTGCGCGTTACTGGTGCTGCTGCATGTCCAAGTTTATACAGCTGATAAAACTACTATCCTTACTCCGTATAGCTCTAATAATTTGCTATCGCAATTGGTGCTTCGCCTTTCGGGTGAAACTGCGACAACTTTTTTTAGCTACTTTTATTTAATTCTTTTTTGAAACGAAGCAAAACCCTCCTTTAATTTTGGGTGCAGAATGATTGTTGGCACTGTGCAGGCAGTTAAATTACACATTTTCGTACTGATTTCTGCGTTATTCCTCTATTATTCTACCCATATGGCGCTGTCGCGTCCGCCGCATGGCCCGAGTACATATCACGATTTCTGCGATCAAGGTTTGTTCGTGTGATATTTTATTTACTTATTAAATAGACAAAAAAACTGCATCATCTGCCTTTCTGTGCGCAAAGTTTACTATCTGTTACTGCGCAACATATTTATTTGTCATGTTTGAGGCATAATATACAGTCACGTTTGCTTAAATACGTAGATTTATTGGATATTTATACGTGTATTTAAATATCTTTTTGCGAGGTTGTGTATACAAGCCGTGAACTTTGTTTCCAGCGACTCTTTTTTGCCCTTTAGCGAGTTGTACCTTCGCATTTGTATATTCCATTCTAGCTTCGCATTTATAATGTATATTTTGCAGAACTGCTACTTTTTATTTGTGCTCACTGTTGCGAGTATAATCTCGGTGTAATTACAATACACGACCGGTTACAGCTGCTCCTGCGCAATCTATTGCAACGAGGGAAAGCGTCATTGAGGCTTTTTCCTGGCCGTTGCATATGTACAAAAATGTAAACAAGGTTCTTGAATGACAAAGATTCATCAAAATATTTGTCCTCAACGTATTCATTTCATGGCCTTTACGTTTTTCATATCAGCTGCAAGCACTGCTTTGCTGGTTTCGAACTGATATAGTTCTAAAGCTTGTGTGATACTTTCTTTACTTATTAAATAGAAAAAAAAACGTGGAAGCATTCATATCAGTTATTTCTGCCACAATTTTTGGGACAGACGAATATATTCTTTTATTTAAAAAATACATATTTTACTTCACAGTGCACAGCGTGCAATAATTCGTTTGCAGCATTTAATATACAATGACATTGGCAATGCAGTTATTATTCTTGCATTGGATCCCGCGACAAATTCTGTAAGGAGGAGGCCGTGCTGCAACCTGAGCCCCCCCCCCCCCCCCCCCCCCCCCCCGAACAAAATTTCTGGCTGCGCCACTGCCCCACACTATCATCGCTATCCATGGACCACAAAAGCCATGAGGTGAAACAAATATTGTGCGCAACGTCACTACTTTTCAAGACGCAGCAAATATCCAAGGAACTCCTCCGGAGAAGTCTGAACTAGACGTCTTGCCGTCACTATTACCTTGTCTGGACAGTTGCCCCTTCACAGCTACAGACAAGCCTACAAGTGGCCCCAGTTCACCTGTGCAGGTCACTATACTAACCGGCGGTACTCTTTGCGAGGCGGCAGACCACCAAGGCGATTCAGTCTTTGATGTATGAACACTCCTTGAGTTAAATTGTTCTTCCAGGGAGAATAAATATACTGTCTTATTGCTATGTTATACCACGCCAACTATTCAAGGCCAGTTGACAACTATGTGGCGTGAATGCTGTTACATACTCACTTTATCTAACCGAATGTATATACGCAGTTGGCAATTCTGTATGCTCTGCAATGGCAGAATAAAGAAGTGTCCGTTACAATCGTGTCCGTTATTACTCAGTTGAATAATTAAACTTCAAGGCAACAATACCATCGTCACCAAGCCGTCGTCGTCGTATTCTCGGGGAGGGGGGCATCGTCATCTTAATTTCATCATGTCGTCGTTATACTATTGTCATCAGTTCGGAATTTTCGTCTAACTGCCACCGCGCCACCTTCATCATAGGACCTTTGCCATTCGAGTCGTCCCTTCGTCATTCTATTGTTGTCACTGCATCGACGCAATACGTACAGTCACCGTCATGCCGACATGCTCGTGGGCGACCTTCGCAAGTGAGTGTCATGCTAAAGTGGGGCATAACTTAGTTTGTCGCATATAGCCGAAGCAACGCAAATCACATAATGAGCGGGAGAGATGTTAAATAAAATTAATTTGGGAAATACTATTCATATTCTTCATATTACTCGAATGCTAATCGGATTAGCGCTGAAGTTAGAAGGGCCTTGAAAGACATGATCAGGGGAAACGCTGCTGGAGAAGATGATAACAGTAGATTTAATCAAAGATGGAGGAGATATCACGCTTGAAAAGCTTGCGGCCCTTTATACGCAATGCCTCACAACTTCAAGTGTACCAGAGAGCTGGAAGAACGCCAACATTATACTAATCCATAAGAAGGAAGACGTTAAAGAATTGAAGAATTATAGACCCATTACTTGCTTTCAATATTGTATAATATATTCACCAAGATAATTTCCAATAGAATCAGGGCAACACTTTGACTTCAGTCAACCAAGAGAACAGGCTGGCTTCAGGAAGGAATATTCTACGATGGATCATATCCATGTCATCAATCAGGTAGTCGAGAAATCAGCGGAGTACAATCAACCTCTCTATATGACTTTCATAGATTATGAAAAGGCATTTGATTCAGTAGAGATACCAGCAATCATAGAGGCATTGCGTAATCAAGGAGTACGGGAGGCATACGTGAATATCTTAGCAAACATCTACAAGGATTCCACAGCTACCTTGGTTCTCCACAAGAAAAGTAGAAAGTTACCTTTCAAGAAAGGGGTCAGGCAAGGAGACACAATCTCTCCAATGCTATTCGCTGCTTGCTTAGAAGAAGTACTCAAGCTCTTAGACTGGGAAGGCTTAGGAGTGAGGATCAACGGCGAATATCTCAGCAACCTTCGGTTTGCCGATGACATTGTCCTATTCAGCAAGAATGGAGACGAATTACAGCAAATGATTGAGGACCTTAATCGAGAAAGTGTAAGAATTGGGTTGAAGATGAATATGCAGAAGACCAAGATAATGTTCAATAGCCTGGCAAGGGAACAAGAATTCAGTATCGCCAGTCAGGCTGCAGAGTGTGTAAAGGAGTACGTTTATCTAGGCCAATTACTCACAGGGGACCCTGATCACGAGAAAGAAATTTACAGAAGAATAAAATTGGGTTGGAGTGCAAACGGCAGGCATTGCCAAATCCTGACTGGGAGTTTACCACTGTCGTTGAAAAGAAAAGTGTACAATCATTGCATTCTACCGGTGCTAACATATGGGGCAGAAACTTGGAGTTTAACAAAGAAGCTCGAGAACAAGTTAAGGACCGCACAAAGAGCGATGGAACGAAATATATTAGGACTAACGTTAAGAGACAGGAAGAGAGCGGTGTGGATCAGACAACAAACCGGGATAGCCGATATTCTAGTTGACATGAAGCAGAAGAAATGGAGCTGGGCAGGCCATGTAATGCGTAGGATGGATAACCGGTGGACCATTAGGGCTACAGAATGGATACCAAGAGAAGGGAAGCGCAGTCGAGGTCGGCAGAAAACCAAATGGGAAGATGAAGTTACAAAATTTGCAGGCGCAAGTTGGAATACGCTAGCCCAAGACAGGGGCAATTGGAGATCGCAGGGAGAGGCCTTCGTCCTGCAGTGGACATAAAATATAGGCTGATGATGATGATGATGATGAATCGGATTACCGTCGCCAGTCATAGTGAGATAGCTTCTGCAGTAATGTGTTTTATTACGATAGCATTATAGGTGGACTTCACCATTTTCCCGGTATCATCGCGTGGCCTAAATACGTGGATCGATCCTCATGAAGGCACTGAAGTCTGAAAAATGTGGACCGATCCCGAAGGTAGAGAAGTCTAACACAGCGTCTCAATGCGCTAGGTGTCACGTCGGAAGAGCGCGAGAAACTGGCACTTGACGCAGGCGCCAAAAGTTTCAACGAGCCACTTGGGAACAAGAGAAGCATGCGTACGATCGTGACATAATGGCTAGAGCATTGGGCTGCTTCGTTGAAAGAAGTTCAATCCCATCGTCGGTTACGCATTTCCTTATAGACCCTTTTCACGGCTATCCTGTGGGCGCTGCCATGTTTGATCACGTGGTGACGCGTCCATTGCTTACCTCAGTCGCTTCCGTTTCCTCTGCGTTTACAAAGGATGTACAGCCTCCCGCATTTTTAGCTACATCGCGCGAGCGTCCATCAAGCGTCATTTTAGCGCCTTTAAGCAACGATAATCAGCGAGACCGACAGAAGTACTCTCAAGTGCACTAAACACTCTCCTGTGCAAGAGCCGTCTGTTCCATTCAGGACGACGTACGACCATATTATAGTGTTCTCATAGCTAAAGAAAGTTGCAGTTTCACCCGAAAGGCGAAGCATCGATTGCGATAGCAAGTTATAATAGACAGCTATACGGAGTAAGGTTAGAAGATTTATCGGCCGTGTAAAGCTACAAATATTCGCTTACTAACTAAATAAACAAGCACGCTGTCACGCGCGCACAGGTGAACATGAACACATCTCGCTCGATGTCCACGAAAACTCGTCAAAAGGCTGGAGTGAGAAAGCGCGGTCGCGAGCCAATTGGCCTTCGCGCTGGCTCTCGCTTCAACGCGCACTAAACGTCGGAAGCACAGCCCATACGAATGATGATGATGATATGTGATGTTTAATGGCGCAAGGGCCAATTGGACCAAAGAGCGCCAGAACAACATTATTAATGCGATCAGGTGGTGCTATGTAAGATTGTGCAAGTAGCCTGGCTGTAAATGGGCCTAAAATTACCGCAAAATGCGTGAAAACTATACAATAAATGTATGAGCGGGGCATCGCAGATCGCTTTCAAAATACGGCGCCCGCGCGGCAGCTCCGTGAGCAGCAGCCGCGGAAGCAGAACGCACCCCCCCCCCTCTCCCCCGTCTCCGTAGGCTGGTTGTAAATGGGCCTAAAATTACCGCAAAATGCGCAAAGAATATACAATAAAAGTATGAGCATGCACACAGCGAAGCGTTAAATGTTTAAGAGTTGACAGTGGTCGGAGATAAACAAGATGAGAACAGTGCTTGTGAATCACGATGCGATAATCTGAATTGGCGTCTATTTATGAAAGGCTGAAGGATATCGCTTGGCCTCAACAATAGTCGTACGAAACAGCATACGAAGCTACCGGCTCTCGGCGCATGCACTTTGTCCCCATCGCAGATCGCTTTGAAGATGAGGGCCCCGCGTGCGCACACTTCGTCCACATCGCTGATCGCTTTCAAGATACGGCGCCCGCGCGGCAGCTCCGTAGCAGCAGCCGCGGAAGCAAAATGCACTCCCCTCCTTCCCGCCGTCTCCGTAGGTCGCCTCCTCCCGTGCCTCGCGCGCGAACGAAGACCGCGCGCTTCTGGCCGCCTTCCTCACTCGCGTGCGCGAGATTGAGCTGCGGTTGCCGGCTCACCATAACACGCTTTCACTCGCACGCACAGAGTACGGCGCCAGCGACGATTTTATCGCCGTTGGACTTTATACAGAACCTCACGGCGGCGACGATGGCGTCAGCGACGGCAAAAATGCGCTTGGAGCTAGCATATAATTGCTATCGCAATAAACGCCGGTGTAGCTATGCAAACCTGTTTTGGCGGATATCTTGGACGGTGACTGGGTGGATGGCACGCGAAGCTTTGGCTACAGCTTCAAAGGGGATTTAAGCGCTTTCGGAGCTCATTACGCTTTGTCCAAACGGCGCGAGCAACGTATACGAGGTGTTTGTAATAAAAGCAGGGCAAAAATGTATTCCAAGCTATCCTACCTTGCCGCTTATGAATTGGATCAGTACCAGTGTGTTTAGCTCTTCATTTTTTATTTAGCAAATAGTTCTAAGCAGCGGCTTATCACGTTTCTTGCTATGTAAAGTTCACCGGGTGGTCACTTTCTGATTATTTTCTGCCTGATCGCTCGCGGGTGTGCTCAATTGCGATAGCTTTGTTCTTGCTGGGCACAAGGCTTGTAACGTAGGTGTTCGTTACGTTTGTACTGAAGAAGAACGAGCAGTATGCACTGCTTCAAGAAAGACGACGACGACGAGTTGGTCGAAGCCGTGTGCCTGTGTTGCCTGCGCTGTGTAACCTCTCGTTGCAGTGCTCTACGCCCTAATTACACTATAGTGCCTATCTACATTTGGTGGAGGTGCTGGGCCCTTTACCGACCTGGAACTCCGCAGCCGGACGCTCCCTCCCGTCTCTGCCATGCCTGAGGACGCCGAACAGCCCGATCCTCCCCAGGCTTCGCCTGTTGTCTGCTCCAGTGCCCTACGCCACCGCGATCCTCCTGTCTTCAGTGGCGCCGACGATCATGACGTCGAGGATTGGCTCTCCTCATACGCCCGCGTAAGTGCGCACAACAAATGGGACGACAAGGATAAGCTGACTAACGTCAACTTCTATCTTTCTGGAGTCGCTCATCTCTGGTTCCGGAATCATGAATCCGACCTTACCACCTGGACTGCTTTTACTAATTATTTCAAAGAGGTCTTCGGTCGCCCTGCTGTGCGAAAGCTTCGTGCGGAACAACGCTTGCGTGGTCGCGCTCAGCAAAAGGGTGAAAACTTCACCAGCTACATTGAAGATGTCGTTGACCTTTGTCGGCGCATCAACCCCACTATGCCAGAAAGTGAAAAGATAAAGAATGTCATGAAAGGCATCGACGATGATGCCTTCCAGATGCTCTTGGCGAAAAATCCTCGAACGGTTGACGAGGTGATCACCCTGTGCCAGAGCGACGACGAGCTCCGCAAACAACGCCTCAACTACGCGCCGAGCTGCCGCGCCGGACGACACGATTTCGGCCCTCACCGACAGTTTCAATGCTGCTCCCGCCCACTCCGCGTTCCTCGACCAAGTCAAACAATTTGTTCGAGAGGAAGTGGCGCGTCAACTGTCCCTTTTGCCTGCTACCCGGTCGTCTGAGTCC
Organism: Dermacentor silvarum; assembly: GCF_013339745.2. NCBI lineage: Eukaryota > Metazoa > Arthropoda > Arachnida > Ixodida > Ixodidae > Dermacentor > Dermacentor silvarum. The sequence goes on from NC_051157.2 coordinate 183,728,086, forward strand.
TCCTTGTCTCCGGAACTACGTCGGGTCATACACGACCAAGTGAGCGACGCAAGCCGTGTGCCTGTGTTGCCTGCGCTGTGTAACCTCTCGTTGCAGTGCTCTACGCCCTAATTAATTACACTATAGTGCCTCTCTACACGTTGTAATAGCTTGTAGCAAACACGTATTATCGCTAATCACTCGCTTACCGCGTGGACCGTTACGAAACATTCAGTTTCGAACATTAGTATGGTGTCGGCGTCATTCCCGTCACCCATGCTTCGGCGCATTGATTCCATTGTGCGCCCGTTCACTTATTCTTGATACGGTGGCGATAGAGTGAGCGTAAGCTTATGTTTAAGTTTAGCTGGATGTGTGTAGATAACGTGCGAGAAACTTACTATATGCCAAGAAGCGGCGCTACACCCTTTGTGACCGTATAACGAGCGGTACTCACTCGTGCAGACGTTCCGGGGTTGAAGTCCTTTCCTTGGAGCATAGCGCTACAACGCTGGCGAATGAGTGATTTTTTTTATCCTCGAGTGAAGCCGTGCATCGCGAAGAGCCGGCAACACAGGCAGTCCTTTTCTAGCAGCGGTCCGTGAGCTTGAACACACAGATTCATTCCGTTCCTTAATATGAGAGTCACAGTTTTTGCATCCAACTACTGCACAAGTCTTCACTCCACCGCTCCACATTTTCCAGCATGAATGCAGCACAGTGCGCTAGCGAAAACCCAGTTGCATTTCCGACAGCTGATCACACAGGAGCAGGGCATACGAGATAATGGTTTCGTATTCGTGCGCTTTCGCTGAGGCAACGTGCGATGATAATGTATTAATGGCATCCCCTTTGAAAAGGGGCGGTAGCAAATAGTCACCTTGCCTGCTTGATTTAATCAGGTATGCTATACATTTTTTTTATCTAGCCTTTTTGTATACATCTACGGAAGGTAGTGGAGGTAGTGAAGTTAGCACTCACACGACGAGAGGGGACGCATGGGAATAACGAAGCCTAACGTTTAGACCAGTGTCGAACCGAATTTCTTGTGTGTTTTTTTTTATTCCGATTCACCGAAAACACTTCAGTGTTTTCGGTGAATATACTCTACTCTATATACTCTACACGTAGCTTGCTACGTGTAGAGTAGCTTGCCAATACTGTATACACGTAGCTTGCTTATCTCGACTGCTGACTGGTTGATGCTTCCGTCCAATTTAAACCCAAGTGCTTCTGGAAGGTGTACTTTACCTACGGTTCTCACTGGGTGAATCCCTTCGCGCATCCCATTAGGGATGTGCTGAGTGGTCTCCTGATTTTTGCTGAAGCATACACATGTCTCATCTAGTTACGGCACTTTCGGCGGCGCGCCTCCGAAACCGCCATTTTGTGTCTCTAGAACAAACTGGTTCGCGAAAAGGATTAATAGCATTAGTGATATATATAAAGGCAGAAATCAATCACTTTGGTGTTATGAGAAAACGGCAGGTGTGCTGAGCGTAAGCGAGGGCGCCACAGTGTGCACGAAATCGAAAGTTTCAAAGAGATATACGAGGTATAGAAACATCGCTTGGATACATTAAAGTGCACATGCGCACCCCTGACGCTCGCGCGCTCAGCTATCGAGAAGTCACAATAATCACAATCCAAGCATGCTATCGCACACAGAGAGTTAGCGGCTCGGACTTACGGCCTACTTACGCCGCCCCTCTCCCCCCCCCCTCCGGTGAGGGTCTCACCTGCAGGCAACCTGGGCGGCAGGATCACTGCGCGAGACGACGAGCAGGAGGACGGCCGCGATCACGCTGCACAGGATGGCCGCGAACGCGACGCTGACCATGAACAGCGTGCTCTTCTCCTCCGGGAGGAGGGAACGAGCGCTGCTGTCCATCACGGTGGCTGCGAGGAACAATGGGGCAGCTGACGTCGATTATTACTGGAATATGGCACAGGATGTACACCGACCCAACCGGCATATATAAGACCTGATGGAACATGTTATAACGGCGCGTGTGAGGACGGGACACACACACACACACAAAAAAAATGCCCAGAGGACAATCGGCGATTGTCCTTTGTGCATTCTTTTTGTGTCCCATTCTCACACGCGCCGTGATAACATGTTCCATCAAGCCAACAACCAACTAGCCCATCTAAGTATCTTAACGGCATAAGACCACCGTTGAATGCGGGGTTCCTGGACATGCTGTTATAGCCGGAGAAGAAAAGGGGAACTGAGATTTTGCGCGTACGGGTATGTAGTACTCGACGCAAAATATGCGCACTTCTCCTGAACCAATCGCGAAATACGTCTCAACACATTCCCCGAGAGAGAGATGGCCGTGTACTTTGATTTTTGTATGCCTTAAAGAACCTCCGGTGGTCAAAATTATACTTGAGACCGCCCATTACAGCGTGCATCATAATGATTTCGTTGTTTTGGCACGTAAAACTCCCGAATTTAATTGGTTGTACTGTGCGTTTACTCGCGATCGACAAGGACGAGCTCAAGAATTATTTCCCTTTTCCAAACGCTGCAACTTAAATTACTAGTTGTGCAGGTAACGGAAGGGGCCGCGCGCTACTTGTCTTTTGTGTGGTAGCAATCCGTACTTAATGCAAGGCGTGGCCGTCGCGTGCGTCGGTAAGCAGCAGATCGGAAAGCAGCTGCTCGAGACGTGCGCGTTATGTTTGTTGCTTCGCCATGCTTTCTAGGCTCACAATATCCAAGCATGCTTTGGGTAACTGCCACCTTGCACGTTCTTCCTGCTTCACTCATCCTGCCAGGAATCTGCGTTTCGTGTAGTAGCCGGCCATCGGTACGAGCTTACTTTAGCTGTGGCGGGGGCATTCGCCCGACGAGAAACTATAGATTTGCTTTGATGAGGCATGTATCGCGCTAATGCTTGCGCTCGTGCTGCTGGTCCCAAGGTGATTCTTGTTCGTATAGTGCCATGCTAATTGGTGCCTAACGCATGTGTTCTTTCCGTGCTCACAGTGATGATGACACTCCCTGGGAGCCAAAATGAAAGCAGCCGTGCTTGCGCGCCCAGCTACCAACGAAACCAACCGCAATCGTCACCGTCTCTGCACATCTCTGCAAGCCTGCATGACCGCTTTGTGACTGCATCATAGAGAAACAAAAGTAACTAAACTCAGTGTATACCTCTAACTCGACGTCGTATACCTTCTTGTCGCACACCTGCGACACGCACTTGGCTTTCACTGTCACATCACCGTCGATAATTTGTTCAACACCATACGTGTGGAAGCAGACGCTCCCCTTTCATGAGGTTGCCGCCATGAAAAAAGCTGTCGGCAACCTTCTTGAAACCACATTGCAATCTTTGCATCGCTGTTCCGCAAGCAGGCGATCTGCCGCCGCTGAAAACGGAGCGTCGTGTGCAAGAGCAGCGAAGGAAAGCGTGTGCGAAACAACGTAAACAAAGCGGAGACGGCACCACGGCGCGACCACTAGTAACGGTGGGCGCGACCGCGCTGCTTGACATTTCCACATTGGGGACGCTGTCAGCAGGCGCAGTAGCGCCGTCTGGCGATCGTTTTCTCGTCTGTACCAATGCAGTGAATGTATGTGAAGCGAGGCTTTATTGAGAGAGAGATGAGGACATATTGTCACGAAGTTAGCAATCGAGGCCTCGGAAAAAACGGTGTTCTTTTTTAAATCTAGGCTGACACTCGGAGAGCGCGCGTTCCAGTACGCACTTCGTCATTCTCGATGATGCAGCGGCCGGTCATTTCTCCCCTTCAAAAGCGACCGTCCCGGTCAGGTGGGCAAAATAAAGTGCATAAGGTGGCAGGACAGCTCTAATGTCAAATGTGGTCACAGAAAGCTAAGGATAACCACAACACTGCGTAGGACGACGAAGGGTTTGAAAGGTGCACGTCACTCGCGGGTGTAGTACGGCTGCATCCGTACTACATGTACAACTTCAGGGCGGGGACGTCGTCGGCCGAAGCGAGGATCAACGCTTTAGGGCAGGATCTCGTAATTCACATCGCAAAGCCGGCGCACAACCTCGTATGGTCCGAAGTATCGTCGCAATAATTTCTCCGAGAGCCCACGGTGACGGACAGGTGTCCACACCCACACGTGGTCGCCGGGGTTGTACTGGACATTCCGTCGGCTCTGGTTGTAACGACGGGCGTCAGTAGTCTGCTGGCTGCGGATGCGGTTCCGAGCAAGCTGGCGAGCTTCATCTGCTTTCTGGATAGTCATCAGCGCCCTCGCTTGTCGTGGTGCCGTCGTCTACTGGAAGCATGGCCTCTAAAGGTGTCGTGACGCGACGTCCATCATCATCATCAGCAGCAGCCTATATTTTATGTCCACTGCAGGACGAAGGCCTCTCCCTGCAATTTCCAATTACCCCTGTCTTGCGCTAGTGTATTCCAACTTGCGCCTGCAAATTTCCTAACTTCATCACCCCATCTGGTTTTCTGCCAACCTCGACTGCGCTTACCTTCTCTTGGTATCCATTCTGATAGCATCAAGAACGCTCTTCAGCCGTGCCAGGTGTTCATCGAGGGTGCTTGAAAACACAACGACGTCGTCCGAGTAGAGGAGGCACGTCTGCCACTTCAGTTCAGCGAGCAGAGTGTCCATCATTCGCTGGAATGTGGCGGGAGCGGAACACAGGCCGCATGGGACGACTTTAAATTCGTATAGCCCGTCAGGTGTCACGAATGCAGTTTTCTCGCGGTCGCGCTCGTCGACTGCGATCTGCCAGAACCCTGACTTAAGATCTAACGAGGTAAAGAACTGGGCATGACGTAGACGGTCCAAGGCGTCGTCAATCCTTGGCAGGGGGTAAACATCGCGCTTGGTGACTTTGTTAAGCCGTCCGTAGTGTACACAGAAGCGTAGTGTATTGTGCTTCTTTTTTACCAGAACGACGGGGGACGCCCACGGGCTTGTCGAACACTGAATCACGTCATCGTTCAGCATTTCTTTAACCTGGCGTTTAATCGCCTCTCTTTCCATTGGCGACACGCGATATGGATGCTGACGAACTGGGCGCGACGATCCCTCTGTGAAAATACGGTGTTTCGAAACGGAGGTGCGCTGAACTTTACATTCTGTAGAGAAGCAGCTATAGAGAATTCGTTCACGAGGCCTAATAGTCGTTGCTTCTGTTGTTCCGACAAACCGGCATTAATGTGAATGCCGCTGCTAAGCGTGGTACTATTTGTCATGTCTGGTGAAGTCACCTCTAAAGTGCCGACATCGGAGAAGTCCGCAATTTCGTTGAGGAAGGCGACAGCCGTGCCTTGAGGGACGTGCTGAAACTCGTTGCTGAAGTTCGTCAGAAGAACTAGTGACCGTTTGCTCTGCAACTGAACAAGGCCTCGAGCTATGCAGATATACCGTTCGAGCAGCAACGAAATGTTTGCCTCGGGAATGCCCTCATTGTCGTCGAACGCGTCGGAGGTCACAAGGGCTAATACGCTACTCCTCGGCGGTAACGTGACGTTGTCGTCGACGATGCGCAAGGCGTTGTCATGACTGTCGTACTTGTTGCTTGCTATAGCATGCGCCGTCGAAAACGTTACCCACGACTCTTGCAAATTAATGATGGCTCAATAGCCCTGACTCTCCTCCGACTTTCCACACCCCCTATGCGAGCTCCTGGATTGACGTGTCGTTGGCGTCTATCCCGTTGACACGGAACGGGTTTGTCTGGTCGGTGTCGGACTCCGACATGCTATCCGACCACAGGTATATAGAATTTTTATTCTCGAGCATGACTGGCGTGAGCACGAAACGATTGACGAACTTCGCGCGTTTCCAGATCCTTGACTCGTTGAACCGCTCCGTGTGGTTTGACCGCGTCATTGGGTGTCGGTTTTCCTCGAGTTTGGCCCTTGATCAAGTATTGGAGCAGTTTTATAGTATTTACGCTGCTCTTAATAAAAGCAATCTACGAGTGGTCAAGCCGCATGTTACTCGAGGCAATGCCTGGTGGACGCCACAACTGGCCGCCGAGCGGTTAAGGGTGAATGCTATGCGCCGGCGACACCTGCGCGATGCGTTCAGGTTACAATATGCCAGCGCCTCAGCGTGTTACAATCGTAATATGCGACACGCTAAAGATACATTTGACAGGTCACTGTGCCAGGAACTCATGTCTAAAAATCTTTTCGGTGAGCCTTTTAAGCTGGCGTTTGCCAAGCTGTCGCCACCGACGCATCTGCCCCACTCATTCAGTCGGATGGAAATTTGACCTTCTGTTTTGAACTCTGCGGCGTTGCTCTTGCGGGTGCATGTCGCCTCAGATGATCCTGCTAAGGACAGCGATTTTCATCGCCGTGTGAGATGCGTGGTCGACACTCCGTATCTGTGCATCACCAACGATTTCTCTTTCACGCTCACGCAGGGGGAGCACGCTGTCTTATTGTGCAACCCTCGCGCGGCGCCGGGGCTGGACGGGCTTACCGCCATGTTCATTAGAAATCTATTCCGACTTCATCCTCATTTTTTTCTTTGCATTTTTAATGCAGCACTCGCATTGGGTCACTTTCCTTCTTGTTGGAAGGCTGGCAGAATCATCTTCATTCCTAAACCCGGCCGTCCCCCTGACCAACCTTCTGCCTACCATTGGGATGAATTCGCTGTTTGGAAAAGTCCTTGAACGCCTACTAAATTCCCGGTTATATTACTTTCTCTGCTCCCGAAAACTCATTCATCCCCGCCTATTCGGATTCACCTATGCTCGGAGCACCCCTCTAGCCCTTTATGCCCTGCGGCAACGCTTGTATTCGCTCAAAACTGCTAAGACCCCGGCGGTGTTAATTTCGTTAGATTTCACCGGCGCTTTCGACAGCGTCTGGCATGACGCTGTCTTGTTCTCCCTACGTAAACACTAATGCCCTGCCAACATTTACTATCTGCTTCGGTCATTTCTGTCGGGCCGAAGGGTTGTGTACAGGTCCAGTGCAGGCGAAGTGGCACACCCTTCAATAGGCAGCCCGCATGGCTCGCCTATCAGCCCTCTCCATGTGGAACATCATCCACTCCCTCCTGGACCTTGACTACCCCGTGGGCGTTCATGTTAAAGCTTACGCAGATGACACAATCATCTTAATCTCTGGAACTTCGCGTCTGCAACTGTAGGCTTTGGCAGAATCTGTCCTCACCTTGGTCTGTAATTGGGCCGCGCAGAACAAGGTTAAAATTAGCTCTCAAAAGTAGTTTTTTGCTTTTTTCAACAATGGGCATATTGGAACGTCAAAACGACGTCCGTCTATTCGTCTGGACGGAGTCTTTCTCCAGCATAAAGATCACATTAAACTGCTCGGCGTGGTCTTTGACGATCGGCTTAACTTCTTTGCCCATGTTGATTACGTTAAAACTAAAGCCGAGCTATTGGTATCCCGATTGCTAAATTCCCCCGTTTATATTACTCCCTTCCTCCCACTACTATTCGGCGGTTGTACAGACAGGTTCTGTTGCCAGCACTTGCATATGCGTCGCCCGTGTGGTGGCCCTCTTTTCCGTCAGTTCACCTCGGTGCTCGGGTACATTCCGTACAACGATCGATACTGATCGCGCTTACTGGTGCCTGTCATACTACTCGCACGTCGGCACTTCACATCTTAGCGAATTGTCCCCCACTTACGGTGGAGTCGGACCGTCTCGATGCGGAATTTTCCGTTTTCACTCTGCGTCAAGTGACTCATTATGGCCCCACAACCATGTATCCTGAACAGGTTGAATATCGCTGTGATCCATGGACCGAGCACCCGCGTGAGAAGTACCGCATTCCATTCATGAGGTTAACTCCTCTTCAGGCGGCACAGCTTGCTCGTACGCGTGCACATCATATCTATACGGACGGCTCCTTCTCCAACAACACGACCGGCGCAGCTTTTGTTGCGTTCCAGCCTACTGGTCGCCTGAGTATTTTTCGGAAGTTTTGCTTGTTGAACGCTTCTAGTGCGTGTACCGCTGAGGTGTGTGCCATGCCGGAGGCGCTCGCGTACGCGGCATCTGTGCGTGGCACGGCTACAGTATACTTGTACACTGACTGCCTGTCACTCCTAACCTCTCTCAAGTCTCTACACCACAGACGAACGCGTGCATCAAATAAAGCGCACATTGCGTGCCTTGCGCGCCAGCGGTCGCCGTGTCTTTATGCATCACGTCCCGGGACACCGGGGAGTGGCGGGTAACGAGCTTGGGAACCTGTGCCGCTTCCTTCCGTACGATTCGCGGCCGCTTTTACGCCATCGCTAAGAACCAATGGAATGCTTACTGGTCCCGGAAGGGGGTCGACACGTCCCTCCATCGCTGGGTGGGTAGTGTGCACGCCGTCCCTTCTTGGTGCCCCCCGAACCACCATCTCGCACGGCTCATGACTGAACACGGGCATTATCCTTACTACTTGCACCGATTTAATCTCAGTTCATCGAGTCAGTGCGCGTGTGGGGAGCAGTGTGACGACGTGCTTCACTGCCTTACTGTGTGCCCGCGCACCGCGGAGATTGCCGCTCAGTTGAGGGCGGAGTGTCACATTCGTGACACCATCACGCCTGCCACTTTCCCGAGGTTGCTTGACAGTAAGCGATCGCGGGCTCACAGCTGGCTCACATCAGCTGGCTGTGAGCCCATCAGCTGCAGCTGGCTCACATCATCACCTCACTCGTGCCTCTTATTCCTAGTCTGTCTTCTCTTCCTGATGCACATTAACATTTCCTCCTCTTATACGTGGCCTTTCTCTTTCCATCCCTATTATCATTATTTCTGCTCTTATATACCTCATGCTACTTTAGCATGCTTCGTTTCCTGCCACTTGCACTGTTTGCGCCAACCAAGGTGGGGTACGCCCCGTGTCATCTGGCATTAACTGCATGCACCATCCTCATTTCGCTTGCCTCTTACAACTCTTTCTTCACTATGACTGCTCACTTCCATTACTAAACAGTATTCTTTCGTAGCATTCGGCCATGCGCATGTACAGGTTGGGCCCGGTCTTCCAGCGTTCGAGTGGTGAACTCGCTCCTGATTCCACGAGATGGCCCTACCACCCAGACCTGCCAGCTGCTCAAGATTCTACTTTTGCACTTTTCTTTCATTTTATCTTATAAAATAAATATGCTGATCGCTGCGGGTCACTGCCGAGCGATCGGGTCACTGCCACATAATTTCCTTAATCTTCCTTCCGGAGCTGATTACCAGGTTTCTTTATTGTTACACAAGCACTACCTGAATTATTGATTTTTGTTGATCACGATTCAGCTCGCTGACTTTGCCTCCGAAATTCTTTTTCGTTTTTTCTCTCTTTGACTGGTTTTTTCTCGGAATTCCTTTTTTGGGTTTTCAGCCCCGATGACCCATTTTATTTTATTTTATGATTGATTTTAATGCCCGTTATACCTTCCGGTGATGCGGGCTCCCCCCACATTTTTTTTTGTTTCTGTTTTGCCCTGGGGAGAAAATAAGCGATGGATCCATTAGCCTGCAGGAAGTGCATTCCAAGGATCATCTTTCTCGAACAACTCGGCAGGATAATGAAATATCCGACGTACGTAAAGCCGCGAATATTCACTCGTGCTGTACACCTGTCCACGGGATTTAAGAGGTGTCCTCCGGCAGTACGGACCTGCGACCCAGTCCACTGCGTGTAAAATTTGTTTTCAATTTAGCGGCAAGTTCTCGGCTCATAACAGAGGTGTCCGCGCCAGTGTCGACTAAAGCTGTGACTTCGTCGTCTATGCTGACTGGTATATCCGATGTTACGACGTGCCTTGGATCACGTGAGTGCGTTTGAACGTCGGTCTGTTGTCGCTGTCGTCGCTTGCGTCGTAATGGAGGATATTCGGTACACTCGGCGTCAGCGGCCTCACCTCCGGAGGTCGTTGAACTCAGTTTTCCCGGTTTGCAGGGCTAGGCGAACGGCGTCTAGGGGCGTCTCGACGGAAGGCAGGACTTGGCGACCGGTATCGTGACGGAGCCGGTGACGACGAGCGAGGCTCGTGCCTTGGCTGTTCGAAGAAATTGGGACGACTCGCCAGGAAGCTCTCGATCTCCACCGCACGCTCACCAGGTCGTGGACGCGGATCATTCGGGTGGAACCCAAGGAGACCCACGCGTCGGTAGGGACACGTCCTGTAGATATGGCCGGCTTCGCCGCAATGAAAACAGAGCGGACTGTGGTCAGGAGCGCGCCAGACATCACTCTTTCTTGGCCTGGACTCGGACGGCGTATTACGACGTCTGAACCCGACTTCTGTCTGTTCAGTGGTGCGCACGACGTTTGAGGTATTATACAGCGACGGACGTCGTACGGCTTCCGCATAAGTCATCCTAACCTGCTCCTGCGGCTGTGGTGCCCCGAAGCGTTCAGGAACTTGGATGGCTTGCCTGATTTCGTCTCGCACCATCTCCGCCACAGAAAGTCGCGCGACCGGGGGCTCGACTTCCTGCATTTTTAAGGGCGAAGCTTCTTAGGGTTTGGGTCTGTCCCTCCTCTGTAGTAGTAGTAGTAGTAGTAGTCGTCGTAGTAGGTAGCCACGTCTACTTTTATGAAAAAAAAATCGCAGCATATCCACGGGGTGAATGATGATGAGTGGGCGAAGCTCCGGAGGGAATCATCGGATCTCCCGCTTAAGGGGACGCTAGCACAAACGCGTTAGAAACGTGCAGTACTCTCTAGTAAGGGGGAGCGGCCACAGCGTCTTACGCAGCCTTTACACATGCCGGAACGTGCAGCGCGTTTGCCGACGCCATCACATGACTGCTGAGAGAGTATACCCCCCGTATTCATAAACGCTCCTCGACTTGAACTTGACTTGCCACCGCCTTGGGCAGCGCGTTCGAAACGCGTTGAAGGTAAGGCGGAGAGGCCACAGCGTCTTACACCAGCTTCTTACACGGGCCGTAACGCGCTAGCACAAACGCGTTAGAAACGCGCTAGAAACGCGTTGGGTATTTATTGCCATCGTGGTGCATGTGTCTATGTGCGCTTCGTGGCGTAGTGGTTAGCGCCGCGCGTTCGGAAGCGAGGGGTCCCTGGTTCGATTCCGCGCTACGGACACAACTTTCGGAATTTTTTTTTCATAAAACGCCGGAAGCGTTCTCCGGAAGCCGGAAGCTGGCTTCCGGAAGCGGAACCGGAAGTGGAAACGGAAGTCGGCTTCCGGATATATTATACGTATACATATATATGTATATATGGGTATACATACATATACGGACACACAACGCCATCTATTGAGCAATTCATAAAACTAGACGTGGCTACCTACTACGACGGGGACGAACGAGTGCCGTATAGGGAGCTTCGCCGCTAAAAAATTCCGAAAGTTGTGTCCGTAGCGCGGAATCGAACCAGGGACCCCTCGCTTCCGAACGCGCGGCGCTAACCACTACGCCACGAAGCGCACATGGACACACGCACCACGATGACAATAAATACCCAACATTAACGAAAGACTGTGCGTTTCTAACACGTTTGTGCTAGCGCGTTACGGCCCGTGTAAGAAGCTGGCGTAAGACGCTGTGGCCTCTCCGCCTTACCCCCGTTATAGTGCCTAGAAGTATATTCTAGGCACTATACCCCCGTATTCATAAACGCTCCTCGACTTGAACTTGACTTGCCAACGCGCTGCCCAAGGCGGAGGCAAGTCAAGTTCAAGTCGAGGAGCGTTTATGAATACGGGGGTTATACTCTCTCAGCAGTCATGTGATGGCGTCGGCAAACGCGGTGCACGTTCCGGCATGTGTAAACGGCTGCGTAAGACGCTGTGGCCTCTTCCCCTTACTAGAGAGTACTGCACGTTTCTAACGAGTTTGTGCTAGCGTCCCCTTAAGCGGGAGATGGTGCAATTATAATGAAGGGCGCTGTTATAAAATAGGAATGACGTCACATATGGCGCGTGTCATTTAGTGCGGCGAGACTGGGCGAATTACACGGAAGATTCACGGTTTACCGATGATTCCCTCCGGAGCTTCGCCCACTCATCATCATTCACCCCGTGGATATGCGGTGTTTTGTAGCGTTAGCTACACTGGCCTAGCCAAGCCCGTTTCGCGCGGCACATCAAGAGCCGTGCTGCGCATGCGCAAGGATCAGTGATGTCACACGGCTTGCGCACCGGAGCCACCGGAGCCGGCACCACTCGCGCACTCCGCCGCCGCCGCGCGCGACTCACCGCCGCAGGTCTGCGCATTCCAGAGGAGTGACGTCGTAGCCGTGGTAGACGCACTGGCGCCGGCGCGCGCTCGCTGTGCAGTCGCCGTCTGACACTGCGCTGGAGCCGCTGCGCTTCTGACTGGCGTTTGCCAGTGTGGTATAGCCATGGAGAAGGAGAGCGCAAATGCTGCTCAACAGCGCAGAAGAACGGAGAAGCTTGACTCATCGGATCCAGAAGTAGTTGCCTGGCAATTAGCGGTTGAGCGTAGGAGGAATGAACAGAAGAAGGCTAAACGTGATGCGGAGACACTGGAGCAAAGGGACGAACGTCTAGCAAAGCGGCGTCGCCAGGAGGCTGAGCGACGTGCCCGACTACCCCTGCAGCAACAGCAAAACACCGTCGAGAACGTCAAGGCTCGCCGATCGACTGAATATACTGTGAAACTCAGCGAAAGCGCCAGTGCGACTCGGACCTTCCAGACGGACTTCGTAAACAATCCGTTTGGATATGTGTGCGACGTGTGCGAAAGACTACGGCACATGAAAGACTTGACGCCGCTGAGTAGTGCCATGCGTGAAACGTTGAGTTTAACGGCGGCGCCTCAGTGGGCTGAAACCGTGGCGCGGGTTTGTACAACGTGCAAGAACTTTCACGTTAAGCAGAAGATTCCACTCTTTAGCGTTACGAATGGGTATCGTTACCCGGCCATGCCGGCAGGTCTACCGGTTCTGAACGATGTGGCCGAAGGTTTACTTTCGCTGCGCATTCCCTTCGTTCAGATCCGTCGTCTAATGAACTGGAGAAATTGTCAGTTTGGCATTAAGGGACCCGTGGTGAACGTGCCGGTAGACACGGACGAGATGCTAAACAGCTGAACCTTTGCTAATCAGCTGAACCTTTGCTAACGCTACGTATATCCTGGCATAGCCGAGCTAATCCACTGCAACTTTTTTTTTTTTTTTTGGAGCTCTTCTCTTATGACCGCTCTTATTAATTCTCTCAGGTCGCTGACGTCGCTTCCTAGTGTCACGTTAGGGACGCCACTCGAAATTGCAGTCACGTTTCGATTGTACTGCCTGGCGCGCTGTTGTAGTGCCCCTTCCATTGCAGTGGCTTCAGTGAGAAAGGCCGCAAGCGTAGTCGGTGGTTTGCGGATAAGGCCGGGAAAGATTTCCTGCTTTACGCTTCGCATTAGGTGTCGAACGTTTTTGTCTTCAGACACTGAAGCGTCTGCACGTCTGAAGAGCAAAGCCATATCTTCAATATATGTCGTGACGCTCTCATTAGGGGCTTCAATTCTTGCCTGCATCACCAACTCCGCTCTCTCCTTCCTGTCGGCGCTGGTGTGGGCGGCAACTAACTGCCGACGAAATTCTTCCCACGATGTCAGTGTCACCTCATCTTTGCGGAATCCCCAAGAGCGAAGTACACATTACGCAGCTTGCGCTTTTGGCACCAACCATTGAATTCAGCTACCCTTTCGAAGTGGTCAAGCCAGTCTTCGACGTGTTCAAAAGCTCCTCCATGAAAAACATTGCCTGTTTGCGGCTGATGCAAAAGGATCTGCGTCGGTGCGGCAAGCGCAGCAGTAGACGGTTGGTGCATCGTCCTGGTAGGATCAGGTAGCAGACCGTGCTGTGGCTGGAGCCCTTGAAGACGACGGCTGGTACGGACGAGTACAGGGGTGAGCTCTGTCGGACTACACACTGGCGACGAGTCAGGAGTACGCTGCGTCTCAGGCGATCGTATCATTTACCCAGCACCTCCACCAGAAAATGTTACGAAGTTAGCAATCGAGGCCTTGGCAAAACGGTGTTTTTTTTTTAATCTAGGGGGCAGGGCGACGTTGTGCTGCGGCACCAACGGCGCAAGGGGAACTGGCGACTCAGTCGAGGGCAATCGCCCGCACCATATTTTGAAAGCGATCTGCAGACGGCTCATAGCTTTGTATGCGCTGTGCTTTCGCCGCTCAGTTTCCGTTTAAGCGATAGACCACACGAACCTTCGCTCGCTGCTGCTGCCGCACTTCTTTTTGAGGAAAACGCTGTTTTATGCATTGAAGCACAAAAGTAACTGGAACAATAATGCATTTCGTCGGACACTTTGAAAAATATCTCGAAACTCGTTCAGTCCTGAGAATTCGTTCCAAGTGAATACGCCTTGCGAACTCAGCGGTTATAATTCGTAGATTGAAAGATGTGCCGTAAAATAATATATTAAGAAGTTAATTAGCGTAATTATGTTAATTATTCAATTAGGCGTTTTGATTTCTCGTGGAAGTAATAGCCGCTTCATCAAGTAGTTTAGATCAAGGATTATAGTTGTGCTATCTGCCGTAGGCAATGTTTAATTTGGTGCAGCTAAAATGAAACACCGTGTATAGAGCTGGCACCACTACTCACAGCGCAGGGACATTTTGCGAGTCATCCTGGCGAGAGCCGACGCGATCGTGCTGCGTGTTGTGCGTGAGGTGCCTATGTCCTCGGTGGCCATGGGGTCCTTGAAGGAGGCTCGGCTCAGTCGTCGCTTCTTCATAGCGTTCCGTGCTCCTACTTGGCCCGAGTCGCTTTCCTTTCCGAAATCTTCGCCCCAAATGGACACGCGCCTCATCGAGCCTTTTAGCGCAGACTTGGTGGGAACGGTTTCTGCCATCGCCTCACGCGACCCTTGAGTAGGTGGGGAAATCACATTGTTTCCCGCGTCGGCTCTGCGCCGTTTCCCTGGCTTGTCTCGGCTCTGACGCTCGTCCCTGGACAGAGGTGCAGAGGTGACCTGCTCTGCAGCTCCCTGTGACGGCTTCGCCGCTGGAACCTCAAGAGACCCCGGCACTGCGATCCTTCCGGTCGCTTCGGTAGCCTTCGAGTTTGACGCCGGAACGCACCTCGGTGCTGTCGATGACCTGACCTCGTGCTTAATGTGGTCCTTGACGCTTCCCCTTCTGCGGCGGCCTGACTGCTTGGTGGGACTGGCGACATTCTCGGCAGCTGCTGGAGGGGATGTCACGTGGGTGTCACCGAGATGCGGAGAGTCGGCCGGCGAAGAACTTCCAACATTCTCTGACGGCGATGAGAGAACGGCACCGGGACTTGGTGCTGTTTGTGGCAGCGAGCAGGCGTTGGACAGAAGCTCGTTGGCGGCGGACGACGGAGACATCGGTTGCGGTGACCTGGAAAGTGGTTGTACAGCTACCATTGTACCGGACATTATTATCGACAGTAGCGAGGCTATGAATCTGCGATCGTTGGAGCCTCACATACCAGTCAACTCGTGAAGTGAGCGACGCACTATTGTGCATGCGCTCTCACACTACCTTGTGATGGCACGCAAATTGATTTTGACGTAGCTAGTATACTGGCAGCCACCTCGAAACTTATACGTGTCTCTTGCTAATACTTCCTTCATCGATGTTTATAGATTCCCATGGCTAAATTCAAGACACGAAGCTTCACAAGCACTGATAGCGTTCCTATGTACTTTTGGGTGGATACCCTGACATTCTGACAGCATGTGCCTAATTGCAACAGCAGCGCATGTACATATACCTGAGGTTGCGGGCGCGATCCGAAATCGGAGAACCGGCGCCCGAGCGCTCCGTTCCGTGCTTGCGCCGCTGTTTGGCCCCGTTCTTCTTCCGCCTTGATTTGGACACGGACAGTTGCATGTGGCCCTGATCCTTGGCGTCCGTCGCCTGGCCTTTGTCGGTCGCCGCACCGGGGGAACGCGGTTGCCGAGGCGATACGTGACCAGCACTGGCGACGGGAGCACTGTTTCGGACAGAGCGCGCTCGGGTGAGTGTTAGTTATAATAAAGGTATGAAATTAAAGAGGTCATTTCTCACGACACGGTCGTCCAACTATTCCCAGTTTATTCCAACTGATAGTAGAAGCACTACTATCGTTATATACTACAAAAACCCGGGCCCCCCTATGCGCCATTTAAAGCGAAATTTCAATCTGAAATCGCTGCCTCTAAGAGCCTCCCTCCGCCAGCGACCGACATGTTGGCATGGCTTGTGTGACGTCTAGAAGTGCGGGGTAACCGCTGCCTTGTCTGCTCCGGAACATTCCGAAACCACGTGCAGGCCTTTGCCGGGCTCACTCTGCTCGCTCAAGGGCGCAGCAATGATGTCGCCGGTGCATCGTGCCCGCAATTTTTTTCACTCGCGCGATCAAAGTAGCACAAACAAGACTACGCCTGTCCAAACGATCGCCGAGACGCACACGCAAAAAACGAAACAGCGCGTACACCACGCGCATTGACGACGCGGAACGCACTTCGCATTGTCACCTGCCAGTGTTGCCAGAGTGGTGTAAGGTGCAATCGCGATATAAGAATCTTGAAGACTAATTTCATAGCGCATCGAATGCGTTCAATTGTGGTCAGATTGCGGTGCCACGCCCACGGTTTAACATGCAATGGATATTTCAAGCTCGAAAATTCGGGGCGCTCTTACGTAAAGCAATTCCGATCTCTTTCCATTCCGTTTCCGAAATTAGTCCTCCGCTACAGTTAAAAAGGTTTCCTGGCTGCGACCACTTTCCCTTTTCGTCACACGACGTCACGAAAGCTCACCACGTCAAAGCGACGTGTAAGCCCTAAAAATGAATTAATATGCCGAATAAACCCTGAATTTACTTTGGAATATCCAGGGGCTGGCCTATCTGAAAGGAACAGGAAATGGCGTCCAATAGATCGCCTTGTACTAGGAGCTGCCGGCGAAAATGAATTTCTTTGCGCGTAATAAAACGTTTTGCTAGGCAGTGTAACGTTGTCGAGCCGTTTCGACACGTATACGACCACACTCTGTGAATTCTTCGCTGAGGATACGTTTTAGCATCATTTTAACGCGACAGCGTTAAGGGCCCCGTGTCGCAGAAAATCCGGCGTCGGCGTCAGTCTCGGCGTCCGCGGCCGCGAAAATCATCTCGAACCACCCCGACCACGCAGGCCCTCCGCGTGGCGCAGACGCGCTGGTGAACTAATTTAATTTCTCCAAGTAAAATGGGTCAGAAGAATCTTAAAGTACGGCTTAACCACAACCTACAAGTATAGATAGCGTCGGACTGTAATTTGAGTATACGAGAAAACATAATTCTGTTATGGGGCGGAAACTCGAACACAAGCCCCTTTTCCAGCATTTCTACCATTCATACAGCGGCGCGCCCTGCTCGGTGTTCCTTGCAAAAACGCCATCCAGATGGCACTCGCCTCCTCGGCAGCGGCGCGCCGAGGCGAAGGTGCAGAAAAAAAGCTGCAATTGCCGGGAAGCCTGACAAACAGTCAAGGATCTTTGAATGCTATCGCGTTCCACTCTTAAAGGCGAAGCTTAAGCGTCCTCCATTGTTTTTTTAGCTCCGCGATGCACGTCACCGCGATTTTCGACCAGCCACCGCAAGCTAAGCAAGAGAAAGGAGACCAATCTGAGACGCCGGCATCACACTCCTCGACCGGTTTTCTACTTTCACTGGCGCTAGCTCGGCCTCATCGAAACCCTCTCCACTTGAGCGTGCTCCTGGCCTTTTGTCAGCCAATTAGATAAATAGAACGTGTCAACGTAGTCAATGCTATTCGCTTTGAAATCAAACAAAAGTGACCTCCTATAAACGAGAATAGCTGTGACCAGGGCTGTTAAAACAACCTTGCGGGTTACCGCCAGTGCTTGCGTCGGCAGTTACGTAACTTTGACATCAGGAGATCTGAATTAACTCTGACTGGAATAGGGTTACGTTATAGGGCCCTTGGCACCACGGCCGCTTTAAAGAGGCGCTGCAACACGCCCGAGAATGCTTGTTGGGCGGCATCGACACGATGCGGCGATTTCGTGCACTCTGAAACAGGACGTGACTTCGATCCTCAGCAATGAGATCATTGGTTAAAGATAGATGAAGTGCGAATAGTAATTTGTGAAACCGAATCGAATATGAATGTGAAATAATTTACGAATAGTTTACGAATAATAAGCAGCAGTTTTAACCATTAATACACAACAATGTTCACATCTTAGTATATCCACGACGTGAGCAATCTTCTGTCATGCCAATGCACATTATGTAGCGTTGTTCATTGAAAGCGCAAATAGAGCACAGAAACACACATGCAGCTTGTTCGCGTACTCTGGATTCTTCGGTGAGTGCGAATGATGTCGGTTTAGCTGGCTGGCGTCTGGCTCCCATGGGAGCCGGCATCAGTGCGACGGCATCAGTTCGACGTATAGCGTGCTCCGCTACGTAACTTCCCGTGTTTTATGCCTACTATGGCCGCCGAGATAAAAGTTATCGAAGTTCTGCTGTAATTTCAAGCTTGATCAAGCACACTTCACGAGTTAAATATTGCCAGGATTACAGGACATGTATGAGATTTTTCACAACATTGCCTATAAGACTCTCTCATATTCTCTAGCTGTTGTATTGAATGCTGGAACTTACATGCTGCACGTTACTGGAATTTCCCCAGAATGTTTTATTGGGTATCTATAGTATGTATAACCATGAATCATTTTCTATTGACAATTTTCTTCATGAGTTTTTTTTTTTTTTCCCCTTCCAGTCACGGCGGGGCGCTCGGCCGCTGTCAAAAGATGGCGCAACGTGTACATGCCTCGAAATCCTGGGGATGTCATTCGAAAAGTATTCGAGAAATATTCGCTGATTGCGAATACTGAGTGCAGAATTGGTGAATACTCGATTCCTTATTCAAAGGTTTCGAATATTCGCAAATGAAAATTAATGTACACGGACTTACGTTTTCACGATATTGTGAGCAGTACGAAACAACTATAGGACATTACGTGTCACAGCCGTTTTCATTATCGCCTGATTATCACGACCGCCACGCAGAAGGTGTTGTAACCATGGAAGCGACACCATCAACGAACTGAGCACGCTCGGCAGCTTCAGCACGCCGGCTTCAGCTGCACTCGTCCATGCCCTGCTGTTGTAAGGAACCGCAGTTCTACTTCATGGGAGAGCGAAATGTGACATTTAGAGCAGCGAGAATTTGGGTTGAGGGTAACTTATTTTGCTTGTATTATTCTGCGACTGATAACTTTGGTTTATTGTGTGCTCTCGTATTTGTTTTTCTCTTACTTCCTTGATATAATAAGAATTGATCTATAGCCAAAATGATGGCCTGAAAGTGTTGCGGGGCTCCTCTGAACACAGAGATGACCAGCTTCTGAACAGGCTACGCAAGAACAATGCTCTATGAGTAGAAAACAAGCTCGCTTATCATTCCTTACCACTCTGTATCACAGATTCAGAGCAAATAACTATTTGCAGTGACCTATATTCAAGAGTGACCTCGTCGGGATTCGGAGCGCGTAGATCACATTCGCAAATTAAAACAATCTTTGCCGGGTGTTTCTGTGCCAATCTGAATGACGTGCAGCTGTATTGGGTAAATAAAATTCGGCCTGATTTTCCTCAATAAAAGTCTCAGCCTACGCAAGGAATATTTGCACTTCAATAATTCCAGTCAGTGTCATCTGAAATAATTACATCGTGTGCATATGCAGCCAGCGCAGATGTCAGACCTTTCATATGGCAGGCTGAGGCTGACCAACTGTGCCGTCCATTGTGTTCGAAGGAGACTCGAATTGTGACTTGTTAAACCGAACGATTGAATCTCATCGCAAGACAGATCACAAAAAAAACTATGCCAGAGTTTCGCTTGAAAGGCGAAACATCGATTGCGATAGCAGATTATTAGACGTCTACACGAAGTAAGGACAGCTTTATCGGCCGTATGAACTTGTCAACATTCGGTTACTAACTTAATTAACAAGCGTGGTGTCACGCGCGCACAGGCAAAATGACCACATCACACTCGATGAGCGCGGACACTTGCTGTCAAAACGCTGGAGTGAGGAAGAGCGGTCAGCAGCAGCGAGGGAATCGACCTTGTGGGGTTTGGAGCGCTCGCACGCTGTACCGTTGCGCTCCCGATGTCCCTCACGTCCCTGCCTGGACGGGATGGCCGCGGGTCATACCGTCATAATACACTGTCACTCAGCTGTCATCCCGCCCACGGGAAGGTCAGCGGGCTTCCCCTATTCGCGGACTTTCTAGCGGGATCCGGGAATTGCTTGCGTGAGCTCTGGGTGCACGCCCGCAAGATGGGGTTCTGGGGAGACCACATACAGGCGTCGGAAGGTGCGTACGTGTTCCTTCGTCCGCCGCCGGCCGTGCGCACTGTTCCGACGTCTCAATATCCTGAAGCAGCGCCGTCAGATCGTGCCCTATTTGTCCCTCTGTTTCTATTTCCACTGCTGTTGGGTGCGCGATGGCAGGCGCTGACCGAAGGATAGACTGGATTCTTTGTTTTATGTTTAATTCTGTTGCGGCGCGCCGTTAGCGGACACCGGCGCCCATTCGGCTACGTTTTGTGTACCGATTAGGCTGAGGTTCAGTTGTGTTGTTAAACTTGTATCGAAACCCAGTTAAATAAATGTTCTTTGTTCTTTCCGGAGAGGTTCGCCTAGGGTCTCCGGTGCTGCGTGCACGATCTCGCCCTTCCCTATAGCTGGGACCGGCGGGGCGCGCGCGCACAGCGGCCGGAGCACAGAGCAGGCGACCCGGCGCCCTATACCCAAGGCGGCTCGTCGTGCTCGAATCCGTGTTGGTGGTTCGGCGTGCGCGATCGGAGCGTGAGCGTAATGAGAGATCACAGCATTCATGCTGCCGCTCGCTTCAACGCGAACTAAGCGGCCAGAACACAGCGCACACGAAGCCACCAGCCCTCGGCGCGCCTATACGCTATACAGGCTGTCAATGGCTTTCAAGATAGGGCCCGCGCGGCCACGCTCACCCGCGCCCACGGAGCAAGAAACCTTTAGGAGTGGAAACTCCGCCAGTTGCGGCGACCAGATAATGTCACAAGTCCGCGGAGCCACTATCATGCTGGCGGCACCTGGCGGCCGAGAAAGAAATTACCGCCGTCTTGGTTGCCAAGGCAACCGGTCACGTGTGTTTTATCTCGTTCGCGGCCGCGCGCGTTGTTCCCGTTCGGCCGCGCGCCTCACAACTTCTACTGAGGGCACTCACGCATCCCACCTGCATCCCATCTTAGGCTAGCAATTTCCGAACAAGGGTACACTGCACGTATCAGCGCTGTTAGTATTACGGCCCTCGAACAGACATCGACAAGAACAGTTACTGTTTGACTTAAAGGCCCACAAAACCAACGCTACGGCGTGCACGCTGAAGCGAACGCCGAACGCCTGTGTCGTCTACTTTGAGCGCGGGAGACACGGGCGCCGCCAAAGAGAACGCGCCCGAGCGGCACCACCGATCCGCCGGGCTGCTGCTTGCATGACGTGCCGCAAGGCGCCGCCACTGCATGCGCCCCCGTCGGCGCATAATAATGTGACGTTATCTGGTCGCACGCGAGCGCCCGCGCTGACGGGAGTTTCTACTCCTAAATAATCTTCCTCCGTGCCCGCGCCATATACGCAGCCGCCGACGGAGTAAAAGGCCCCCAACACCCTCTGCTCTCCCGCTAGCTACTGCTTTGCGCGCAATGGAAGACGGCGCGCGTTCCTCCCCGCCTTCCTCCCATGCGCGCGATAGATCGAACCACCATCCTTCTCGGCTCACACCACGGTGTAAGAACATTTAGGTGTTGACACTGCGCGCGTCCAGATTATGTTCGGCAGCGCGCGGGCGCACCGAGTAGCTCTGCTGCGAGCCGATAGGAAGGCGCTGCGGTCAGCGGTGCCAGCTTAGCGGCGCCGGCGGCTTGACATTGCTCTGCCTCCCCTAAATTTTCGTTTTATTGCGATAGCAATTATATGGACACTTGCACCGGATTTCTGCCGTCGGCGTCGCCGTCGCCGTGGTCGTCGCCGTCGCCGTCGCCGTGAGGTTCCCTATAGATAAAATCTTCGCCGCGCGCCGTATGCCCGACAGGAAGCGTGCGGGGACGCGCGCTATCACGGAGAGCGAACGCACTCAATCTCCCACGCGCAAGCAAGGAAGCGGAAAGCCAGCGCCGGAGGGAGCAGGGGGGGGGGGGGGGGGGGCACTTCTCTGCCAACAACCGCGCTCGTCGCTCGTCCGCAGTCTCTTATCTCTCCCACGCGCAAGCAAGGAAGCGGGAAGCCAGCGCCGGAGGAAGCGGGGGAGGGGGGGGGGCGCACTTCTCTGCCAACAACCGCGCTCGTCGCTCGCTCGCACCGTCTCTTATCTCCACACGGCTCTGACCTTTAAGCGCCGTGCATTCGCAGTTCAGTTTCCGTTGAAGCGATAGACCGCACGTACCTTCGCCCGCTGCGGCGTATGCTTGCTGCCAGCGTTTTGACAGTCGTTGTCTGCTGTCATTCAGTGTGATCTCTTCGTGTTTGTGCGCGCTCACACCACGCTTGTTCATTCAGTTCGTAATAGTCGGGCCACATTTTCCAACGCACGCTACACACGCAATGCTGCCCGGATCGGCAGTGCAGCGCTACAGGTGTGTCCCTTCGCACGCGCTGCCCACGGGAAGCGCTTCTCATCAACACCACCGTTTCACACGCGCCTTCTCGTGGTCATCGAGTCTCTCTTCATGTCGGTCTACTTACGCCGCAGCACACCTGCTTACTTAATCAGCTCATGTTTACTACAATTCGTATTGCTACCAAAGCCGCTCACCTTACTTCGTATGACATTGCTGTGTTGCTATCGCATTCATTGCTTCGCCCTTAGGGCGAAACTGTGATATTTTTTTAGTGGAGTGAGTAAAACTCAAAGCGCGAAAAAAATCGTTATTTCACATTAAAGTGATAAGTGTACCAGGCTTAATGCTTCGCTTACATGAAGGTTCCTTGTGCAGGGCGTGGATGTCGTTAACACGGATCAATCGGGCAGCACTCAAAGCCCACTCAAGTTACGCTCGCGCGCACAATTTGTTTCGTCCGGTCTAGCCGTTCATCCAAGCATAAAAAAATAAACGCGTTAGCCCACGTACCACCCCTCGATCAGAATAAAATAGTGACTGCACCGGAAAATGTTGTATTTCATGTTAATCGCTGCTTTCATTCACACTCAGAAAACCGTTCAATCATCGTTGCGCGAATTCAATGTGGCCGCGATATTAATTAAGAAATGAAACGGCACAAGCTTGCGAAATGCAATGCACTAGAGCAAAGTGGCTGTTCATGGCTAGAACTTAAGATGAGAATGCACATCAGCTATGTAAAAACCCTTTAGAGTGGGAATTTATTAGGCGGGACGAAGGGCAGGCGTCTATCTTGCATTAGAGCATCACTAATACAGTTTACTGGTGAAAACCAGAGCAAATGCCTTTTATTGCGATAGCAATTATATGGACACTCCTAAGCAGATTTCTGCCGTCGGCGTCGCCGTCGCCGTCGCCGTGAGGTTCCGTATGACGTCAAAGGCGATGAAATCGTCGCCGCGCGCCGAACGATGTATGTGCGACTGAAAGGGCGCGAGGGACGCGCGCTTTCACGGGGAGTGAACGCACGGCGGAGAACAAACGCGCGTTCTGCGCCGTGCTCCCTTAAGGGCTGCAGAATTAAGCGTCTCTTTCCTCTTTTACAATCACCATATATGTAGAGCAAACGCGACTTCTTCAGACACGCGAAAGGCCGTGGGGGGGGGGGGGGGGGGGGAAGGGAGGCGACGTTTAGCTGCGGCACAAAATGCCTATTTACATAAAAACGTTGTGAGGCGAGAAGGTGGTAAAGACTTCCAACGCTGCTCGACGAGTGTCCCGTTCTGATCTCGTCGAAAACCTCCGACCCGCCCCCAGAGGCTCCGGCAAGTCACCAACGCCGCTCGTTTTGTGCGAACGCGGGCAAAACGCCCACGGCGTCGACAACAGTTCTGCGTGTTTCCGGTGCTGCTGCATGTCTAAGTTTGTACAGCTGATAAAACTACTATCCTTACTCCGTATAGCTCGCTACAAATTTGCTATCGCAATTGATGCTTCGCCTTTCGGGTGAAACTGCGACAACTTTTTTTTTATTCCAATTCCACTTAACATAGACAGTGTATATTATTCATTTGGCTTTCGTCCATTGAGGACTGAGTGGCTCTTGCAAGATCTAAAAAAAGAGGTGGCTTTCTTTTTTCTTGAATTGCATATGAGAATGTGCCAATGTAAGCGTGTTTGACAATGCATTCCACAGCCTGTCCACAAATACACTTACACCCACCACACAATAATCCCATAGACCTCTTTTTTTTTTGCAAGGACACAATACGAAAAAAATTGGGCATGAAGCAGCTCTATAATTTTAATAGGGGATAATCATCGCAGAACCTTACGCTCTCATACACTCCCACAATGGAAAATGTTGAATAAAAACATGCAAGCGTGTAATATACACCGCACGCGCATTGTAAAAAAGATATATTCCGTAGCCAGGATGGAACAAATTTGAAAATCAGGCACCTATCGGCACAGAAAGCAGCAGTATTATACGGGGTGCACAAAAATTATAATATATGCAAATGTGACGTAGCTGGACAGGATCATAGTAATGTTGTTGCCGTCCCTTAGTGATACTCAATTATTTTTTACATTCCGCCTAATTACATAATTAGTCTTATTCATTGATCAACTTCTCAAATATTATAAATAGATTAAAAGGGTCAATGAGGAAATTGTAGACAACATGAAAGACTACCGATACAGCTTTCTATTGCTCAATACGCGCTACGTAGAACTTCTTCCGAGCGTGAAAGAAGCCCATTAATACACGCAAAGTGCCTCGACCGGCCAGTCGCGCGGAAATTTTGCGTGTATTCGCGGGTTTCTTTCACGCTCGGAAAACACTTTTATGTATCACGTATTGAGCAACAGAAAGCTATATTGGGAGTTATCCATGCTGCTGTACAATTCTCTCGTTCACACTTTTTATAAAATTATAACGTTAGAAAAGTTGAGTAATCAATTATGAAAATAATTATGCAATTAAGCGGAATGCAAAAATCTGAGTATCTCCAAGCGACGGCAGACAACATTACCTCGGGTCTGTCCAGCTACGTGACATTTTCATATTTTAAAATCTTGGTGTATGATAGTTAAACCACCCAGTATATATTTTGTACATGCCGCAAAATTTGCACAAACTGCTGTGGCACACAGGGGGTTCTCTCTTCCGCAGCGGCTTTCGAGGTTTATTTGACCATGTGAGGTTCTTTTGACAGTTCGGAAATAAGGTGGGAATCCTTCTATCAAGCTCCGCGTAATATGCCGTCAATATCGTATCTTTTGAAAAATGGTTGGCGCAGACATGGTCGGTACGGATTAGAGTTCGGTCTGCCCTCAGATTTGCACGGCGCCACTGCTCTAGACGACCAATGTCGGACGGCGCTTTGAATAAAGGCACACGCTCCGCACAAGTCCGGTATCCAGAATTATAGTTCGGAACGAAGCACTTTCTAGCCATTTCAAACGCCCATCAGAAGGCCGCTGCGGCCTTTGTCGAGGGACCGTGGCGACAATATCCAAGCACAAGCTCGCGAAACGCACGCGAACAGAAAGCGTGCATTCAAAACAGCGCGGCCGCACATGCAAGTAGGAAGACGAAGCAGCGGCAGCACACGCCTTGCCGCCGAGGCTGGGACCGAATTCCGCAGCGCCCACTACGACGGCGCCGACCGAGCTGTAACCGAGCCCAACCAGGCCCCGGAAACTCTCGAGTTCACCAAATGGCCACAGAGGGCGAAAAATCAACCGCGGCGCGTTCCAGCATAAGCGCGCAAGTGGAGTTACTGTAATTTGGTCGAATACTTTAGTTTGTACTTTTTCTGCTAGGGGCGCTCAACACGACTCAATATTTGAGGTATTAAAGTACATATAATAACCGACAGACACAGTTACAGTGTCATTTTTTTACAAAATAAGCAGTCTATTGTTTTTATTGGACTTCTGTTATTAAAGTCCGTGCTTTGTTACTTGAATAAAGGTTTTGAGGCCTCACTGACATGTTATCAGCGGCAGCCCACTGGTATCGATTGCAGTCCGTGCTGTTTATCGATTCAAATTGTACGGCGGTTATATTTGCGAACGGGGTGGTCGTTTCCTTTGAGCAGCATCACGCAGGTTCATTTTAATTAGATATCAATAATACCTCAGCCAGTTTATGCGTCCAACATTCGATAGCTGCCACGAAGCGAACGTGTTTAAAGACGGTGAATTTTATCAGCTGCGGCGTTTCACTGGCGGCTGCATGCACGGCTTCCGCCGTTTGTGATCTGCCGCGTCTGGCCGCGTTGCGTCTGGTTGCTCGAAAAAACGTGCTGGCCAGCACGAAAATTCATCGCCGGAACCGAGCACAGTCTGCTTGAAGACTACCCACGAACGCTGATTAACCTTGCAGCCCCTGGGCTTGTGCGCCGGTGAGTAAAAAAGCAGTGTTTCGCATTTTCAACTTTGAATTTCTTTGCGTGCGAGGTGGATAAAGCAGATTCCTGTTGTCATTTCTTAAAAGTAGAAAATAGTAATAATTATAAAGTTGTTGCCCTTCCAAAGCAATTCAAACGAGGCTCTTGCTACTTTGCCAAGTTGCTAAAATTGCTAACATGAGTACAGCATAAATAATAAAGTTTTAGCTATTTCTGCATAAATGTACACCGCGATAAGTTCACTGCACATTAGTGACAAGTGTACTTCCGGTGATACAGTTAGATTAACTGCATTTGAGACATAATAAGATGACTGTGTTTGTTACTAGTATCTGGCAGAAACAATTGTAATCTAATTGAGACTTGACTAAGCACAGCCCACACAAGGACACCACTGAAAGAAATGCACACTCAAAACAGTGTTGTGTGTGTGGGTTTGTGTGTTTTTCTGTCATGGAGCGTTTCGTGCACTGTTCTCTGTCATACATGAATCACAAACTCACGCACACTTCCACCGTAGTAATTTAGGCTCTTTTTTCTTTCGACTCCAGCCTCCAAGACGCTGCTCATATTTGGACTCATCCCTTTGGACTCTATTGTCTCTGGACATAGAAGTCAACCGTGAATGTGTCTCCACTGGAAGTATCATCAAGGGCCAGAATCCTCACAGGGTATGTTTCTGAACACTTCAACTAGAACCGTGATTTTTCTTCATTTATGGGACTGACTTTTGTTTCACCATTTTTTGCTTTCATGTGTGTCATGGCTTTGTCATTTCTCTTTTCAGGAAGACTGACAAAAGAGAGATTATTGGTCTGCAAGCTGCCCACGCTAAGCCACAAGATGCTCAACTGTCACCACAATGACAACAGGTCCTCTTGAACTACGTGCCCACTATGAAATGTTTGGAAGTTTACCAGATAGAGAGGTGTGAGCCCTATTAGGAAAACAGCAGTCTACAGTTCTGTATCATACTGAGTGGGAATGAGAAATTTGACATACAAGCTTAGTTGCTTTTAAGGGCGCTTTATGACAATCGGAGAAGTAACATGTTGAGTCCCAACTTGTTTATTTTGCAGTCATTATAGCCATGACGACCAGAACAGAAACAATGTAGCAAGCTCCTACTTGCTAATGCACAAACTCTGTCATCTGCTATGTGCAAATCAATTTGACGGGCATTAGTACCACGAAGTATCACATGCTCCCTCACAACGATAATTTGTTACATGACAATGCAAAGAATTTTAAAGTGATCAAAAGCGCTTAATGCAATTTTAAGGAAATGACACTTCATGTTGACTGAAACTCATTTTATTTTTTGCTTAAAGTACCCTCGGGGCCACAGGCATTAAAGAGGGGAGTGGTTACAAAGTAGTAGAGTAAAAAATAAAAAAACAAGTGCAGTGAGTTCTTGTAACATAATGATTCTCCTGATTATACAATGTTAGCTAATGTTTTGCAAAAACGTTTGTTATCTGTGATGGCTACGATACTTGGTGGTTCCATTTCTGAGATGTACGGGGCATGAAAGAAAGACTTCGTGTTACATGAATCAATTCCTACCTTACTGCGATGATCGACGCAGTTTGAAATACACTGAGGCCGCAGTATGAGGTCGTCATGAAGTGTGGTGTGATAGAAAATTTTATGAAATAGCAAACGATGGCCGACTTTACGGTGATTAGCTAGTGGAATGAGTGCTAGGCCAGTTTACATTGAAGTTATGCTTGCGGTACGGTTATAATTAGAAATAATGAAACGAGTAGAGTTACTGTGTACTAGTTCAAGTGAAGTAATAAGATTAACGCGACTGGGATCCCGTATTGCAGATGCATATTCAAGTTTCAAGCGAATTAGTCTTGTAAAGCTGTAGTTCTAAAGTAGACGGTGCTTTGGAAAAGTTATGCCATAAGTACCCGAGCATGTGATTAACACTGCTAATGACGTACTTTATATTATTGGTCCAATTTAAGTTATTTATATGATATGACAAAATCTAAGGGAACGTTAGCATGGCAAGTGCTAGGATTAGAATTAGATCTGGAAATGCACATGATTTTACATTTGCTTACTACAAGAGGCTCATATACAGTTTGCATGAAATCAATAACTAGGCTAGTACTGCACCATAAGAGATAGCTAGAAAAGGCAAGCTCACACAACCGGTCAGCCTATTTCACACTTCACAAACATGAGAAATCACTAAAAGCAAATTTTCTTTCTCTTCAAACAGCAGATGACAAAACCTGCGCACGGTGTGCTCCCAAAAATATTTTCAAATGTACTCACAGAATAAATTCAGCTTAACATTCAGCTAATCAACAGTGAACGAGCAAGGGAAACCTCAGCGTGGGAACTGGTCTTCGTCTCGGCCCTCACTAATATGTTTGCTTGGTGAAACGCTGGCTCCAAGCTGAGGCTTCCCTTGGTCACCTGTTACTCAACTGAAATGTTCATCTCCTTGCAACCTCTTTGCTGTGTTTGAATACATATACCGAGATTATTTTTCACCATGAAACCACAAATTCCATTTCCCAAGGATCTGTGAGCATTAATTGGGCTTGCTTATATGTTGATTTAGTGCCCTTGTTTATTCACACAATATTTCCAGAAGTCCTTGTAAGCACTGCTGTCTCCATAACGTTCTTTGGTTTCCTTACAAGTACTCCACTTGTGTCAAAGCCTTTGCTGGGGCACCTGAGCACTAAATGTGCAGCAGAAAAATATCAAGAGCAGAAAATGTGATGTAAAATTTAGCATAACGCCCCCCTCCTACACTTCGTGCCTCTCGCCAATGTGTTATGAGAGCAATGGGACATTGCAGCTCGAGCTTATTTTGCTGACAGTACATTTTTGCCGAGCAATTTTTTGTGTTCCTTTCTTTAATCTAGCTGAAATCGTCGAACGCAAAGAATGTAAAAGGTCAAGCAGCACTGTACGCAATCCAAGTACGAGGGCAGCTCAGCATAAATATCACTGTCTGAACCTTCGTTCTCCCTGCTTTACGGCACGCCGAACACGATGAGAAAACTTCGCTCGATTTCAGCTTTGGGTCCCAATAAATAGATGGTTATCTGTGTTTCTGTGTTGTAAACTCAGTGACGGACAACATTAAGTCCACCTGAGCTGTACGAAAGTTGTGATCATGTACTGCCTCATTCACCATTGACAATAAACAATGTGAGCTTACTTGTTTGAAGTGTTTTATTGCCAGTTGAGGCCTCTCGGTCACCTGGCGACATAATGAAGATATCTGTAGTCATGTTAGAGTACAGTACACACGAATACCTCCCCGAAAGCGGTAATTAAACGCCCAAAAGCGGCGAGCGAGCAGCGCGACCAGCCCTACGAACCGCTACCGTAGCGGCCATATTGCTCACTACATAATGATGATGATATTAGTTTCGATTCTGCCAGCGCCATCTCTCGGTCGCATACTTTAGTTCATAACGCCACCGCTACGCTTATTTTCGTTGCACTGTGGAAGGTACAGTTTCCCTTCTCTAAGTTTGTATGGGTGTTCTGTGGCCCAACATAATCTGGACGCGAGCGGACGGCGCTTTCGTACGCGTTGTGGGGAGAGTGTCAGCACCTCCCTTGTTTATTCTAACACCGTGGCTCACACTCACACGCTTTCACTCGCACCCACAGCATACGGCGCGCGGCCGCGATGTTGTCGCACTTGGACTTTATACGGAACGTCACGGCTACGGCGGAAATGCGCCTGAAGTATCGACATAATTGCTGTCACAATAAAATTAAAAATGGCTGATCGGTACTATGAGCTTCCGTAGAATCAAAGCTGCAGTTGCAACAGCTTATCGGAGCATGATATGTAATGAAGTATTTTGAACCAGTGCCAACCGTACGATGACCATGTAGCTAATTTCTAAGAAACTTGTGACAGGACTGCACGTTTGCGCCACGCTTGGGTGGGTGATTTTGACTACCGCTGCCGCCATGCATCGCCCAACATCATTTCGAGTGCTAAATTAACGAACCTCGTTTCCGCCACTCACCGATCTGGACTTGAGGCCTGCACTTGTAGGCTGTTCGGTCCACGAGAGGCGCTGCTGGCTGCGGTCGTCGTCTTCCGTCGCACAGCGGAGCTCCCGTCGGGGGCCACCGGTGCGCGGACTTCGTGCCCACCTCGCTGGTCGTCGGTGTCGCGTCGGCGACGCGGCGATGACGGGGCAGCGTCCGAGTGCATCTCGATGAGCCTCGGAAGGTCGCGCCGGCTCGTCCAATTCTAAGCAGGGCGCTGGGAAGCTTATGGACCGGGCGTTGCGATGCGTGTACGCTGCGAAGCAGGGCTTCTTCTTCTGGTCTCGTGGCGTTCCACGATGGCACGCGATGTTTCAGATTCTCGTCTTCTTCATCTACTGCCTAGACAGGTTTCTGTCAGATGACCGCTCTCAAATCCCCCCCATAAAAAAAAAAGAAAAATCCGGGCGGAACCTTCTCGCGATGAATGTCGACGATATAGCGATTATCATTGAAGCAATGCAGCGACCCTCTTGCCATCGCCGATGTACACACGCATACACGCATGTACGATGCGTGTATCCATTTGGCCTCCCATCTCACGCATCACTATGGCCACGCTGCGCCTTCTGGCGCAGTCCACGCGTGGCGCGTGTCTCAGTATATATTCGGACAAGATTGCCTACATATCTATGACGAGGGCTTGATCCCCCCCCTCCCCTATCCGTCAAATTTTAAAGATTTATTTCTTTGTTAATGAAGAGTAGCACATAGCCAGTGGCACATACTCAGGGACCCCAGTTAGTCCGACGATAAGTTTCGAACTCTGTTTCCTCATAACTGTCCGCCCGACGCTCTAACCACTCAACCATGGACTACACAGTGCCCCAGGTTGGCGGGAAAACAGTTAAAGGCATAGATAGATAGATAGATAGATAGATAGATAGATAGATAGATAGATAGATAGATAGATAGATAGATAGATAGATAGATAGATAGATAGATAGATAGATAGATAGATAGATAGATAGATAGATAGATAGATAGATAGATAGATAGATAGATAGATAGCCCTCGGAAAGTCCGTGAGGTACCCAAAGAACGCCAATCGCATTAAAATTCCGACAAAACCCACCTCCCGATCAATAGTGACGTTAATGCTATTAGCATTCAAGAAATGTAGATCATCATCAGCAGCAGCAGCCTATATAAATGTCCACTGCAGGACGAAGGCCTCTCCCTGCGATCTCCAATTACCCCTGAGGTTGCGATCGCCGTTGCGCTCAACGACGACAATCTTTCTCACGTCTACAGCGACTCGATAGCCGCTATCAGAGCTTTTCAGAAGGGCACGGTCTGCGATCAGGCTCTCAGAATTGTCACAAACAAAGAGACTAAACACTACGTCATATACTGGTTCCTGGCACACTTAGGACCAAAGATCGACGACGTCCCCAAACGAGGTGTTACACGAGGCTGCGCGCGCTCTTACAGTGCGCGCGGCTCCACCCGACCACTCGGAGAATGACGACGCCCCCACTACATACAATGAAATCAGACAGACAGACAGACAGACAGACAGACAGACAGACAGACAGAGAACCTTTATTCAGGCCGTGAGGAGCTGCGTTGGGACGCCCCCTTTCAGGGGGAGTCGGTAGTAGTCGCGGGCCGCTCCCACGCAGGGACCGGAAGACCGTAGCGCTCCGCCCTCTCGCCGGCCCTCTGGACAGCCCGAAGTTGAACCGAGCGGTCGCCGCTTTTAAGGGCTTTCTCCCAGTCCTACTACTACTACCTACAACGTAGAGGCCACACCGCACACCGCACGCTCACTCGAGCTCCAGCGGTTACACTCAGAATGCTACAGACAGACACATACCCCACCCAAAGCAGACTACACTACTACATGCCCGAGCTCTACGACAAGTCTTATTGCACCAATTGCAATACATCCCTTAACGTTTATCATTTACAATGGCTGTGCTCGCAAGCTCTCATTGACTCCGAACCGGACAAGCGCAAGTTTGAAGGTCCACGACGCCGCCAGGAAACTCAACCTCCCAGTTCCGTCGTGGGAGACGCCCACTCCATGAGAGCCCCAAAGCTCTCGTGGCCTGCTGGACCTTGAATACAGTTGATTTCATTCATTCATTCAAGGCCTTATCTAGGGGGTGTTGCCAGAATGCGGGGCGGGGGGGGGGGGGGGGGGGGAGGACTGGTTCAAGGGGCTAGCGCTCTTTTTACCACGTTGTTTTATTGAATTCAGGCCACACGTTTTTATTTTCAACAAATAGTGACGGAAAAGCTGCTAATTAGCAGAAGTCCACTAATTAACCTTTTAAGCAAGCATATTAAACCACATGTTACAAGGGAGTTCGTCCTTGTAACATGCCGAGCTGATGTTATTCCGAAAAAAAAAGTACTACAACGAAGGTGGAAACAGCCGGGCAGGAACGAACGCTGCATATAAATCCAAAATGTGTTTCTCGTTTTGCGGGATCATAAATTCAATACTATATGTAAACACCCATAACATAGCGTTTAGAGCTTTCATTTGATTGCACAAAGTTTATTCTCTTTTTTATGCAGAACAAAGTGAAGTTCTTCATCGACAAGCCTTGATGGAACAAAAGGCAGACGTTTTCAAAACGAAGTGCAATATCGTTTTGTACGAGAAAAACTAAGCACAATAGACACGGAGCAGCCATATACCTTAAACAACACAATTAAAATATAACAACTAAGAACAAAAAAGCGTTATGCTTCAGCTAACATTCCAGGATACTCCACGTATCATGAAAAAACCGGCAGATCCCACGTCCTGTGGGAATCGATGTTATGCGAAGCAGTTTATGGGGAGCCTACTAAGTTAACGAAACGACCATGAAAGCACCAAGACGTAGGCGGCTCTTTCATGCCCTACATGAGATGCATGTCATGACATTCATGTCATGAGTTCTCAGGAGTCCCTTTAGCTACACCTAAGAGGCCTTAAGGCGAAAGCCTTAGTCATGCTCATGACTATGTCTTCGACCATCAACCTTTAGCCTTATCCTTCACTTAGTACCCACGTCAGAACCCATTTCAATGGCTTTTGAGTGTTAATCTTCCTTCGCTGAGTAATTGTCATTTTTGATGAGTCATGCACATAATTATGGCTTCTACCATCATCCTTTAGTGTTCCCTTCACTTAGTACCCACGTCAGAACCCATTTCAAAATTAAATTAAATTATGGGGTTTTACGTGCCAAAACCAGTTCTGATTATGAGGCACGCCGTAGTGGGGGACTCCGGAAATTTGGACCACCGGGGGTTCTTTAACGTGCACCTAAATCTAAGTACACGGGTGTTTTCGCATTTCGCCCCCATCGAAATGCGGCCGCCGTGGCCGGGATTCGATCCCGCGACCTCGTGCTCAGCAGCCCAACACCATAGCCACTGAGCAACCGCGGCGGGTAGAACCCATTTCAGTGGCTTTTGAGTGTTAACCTTTCTTCGCTGAATCATTGTCATTTTTGCTGAGTCGTGCTCCTGACTATGACTTCTAAAATCCTCCTTTAGCGTTTCCTTTACTTATTGCCCACGTCCGGACCAATTGCAGTGATATTTGAGTGTTTCTTCTTTTTCTGATGAGTCATTGTCATTTTTGCTCAGTCATGGTCATGACTAGAACTTCTACCATCATCCTTTAGTGTTTCCTTCACTTAGTGCCCACATCCGAACCCCTTTCGGTGGTTTTTGAGTGTTAATCTTTTTTCGCTGAGTCAATGTCATTTTTGCCCAGTCATGGTCATGATTATGACTTTTACCATCATCCTTTAGTGATTCGTTCACTTAGTGCCCACGTCAGAACCTATTTTAGTGGCTTTTGAGTGTTAATCTTTATTAGCTGAGTCATTGTCATTTTTGCTCAGTCATGGTCATGACTATAACTTCTACCATCATCCTTTAGTGTTTCCTTCACTTAGTGGCCACGTCCGAACCCATTCCATTGGTTTTTTAGTGTTAATCTTTTTTGTCTGAGCAAGGCGTAGAGCAGGCAAGCCTCACTGGTGGAAAGCAATCAATCGACGGTGCTACACAACACTCCAATGACGCTGCTAGACGCTCGGCTATCTTATCGCACTGCTGCCAACGATCGGTCGTTTGCACGCTGAGCTGGCAGCAACGAATCTTTGCGTTGGAGGTTGCTTGCACAAATCTTTTCTGTTGAGAAACTTGCAGGTTGGTTTCATCCGCGCACGCTTTTCTCATTTATCCTGATAATGGTTTTGCTCCATCACTTCACCACGTCCGACGAGAAACGCAGGGGCACAGGGCCGGTATTTTGTAGCGATGACTTTAAAGTAATAATGCCTTTTCGCGCTTATCGAGCTTTGTCAGTGGTCAGAGCGACGGTCCGCTCGCGTTATCAACGGGATCAGCCGGCCGTGAGCGGTAGATGATAAGACTATTCCAAAATAAGTCATAAGGCATCGCTACAAAATAGCGGCCCAGTACACAAACACACCCGCCGCTCACAGTAGGTACCTGACTTTGGCGAACTCTCCTCGTCGTAACTTCACCTAGGAGCAAAAGAAAACACCACGGAACAAACACGTACGATGTTTGTTTGCAGCGGTATGTCGCCGCGGGATCTTGTTTCCACACGAAGCGCAGCGCAGCGCCACCGATGTTCGCTGCAATCTTTCTTCGCCGGCTCACGGCTCAAAACAAACGCACGCGGCACAAGTTGTGCATCGTAAGCTCACAATAATATTTCCGGCATGACAGACCACCACAAACAATTCGAATTCACTCTGACGAAGGGAGACGCACAAAGCTGACGCGACTCGGCCCAGTTCGAAGCGAGGGCGGCCATGTTCCGGAGTACATGGAGCGAATAACCGGCGTCCGAGCGAAGAACTTCGTCGGGCGGCGAACGTCCGACGGCCGGCGTCAAGAAATTTGCCGTCCGCAGCCGATCTGCCTGTCCAGACATTTTCGTCGGGCGAGCGGCGCCGCCGGAAGCGTCTAGCGCGCAGCAGTGGACGACAGCCAATCAGGAGGCACTAGTTCCGGTCGCAATGCATGCTGGTGTTTCGCGCGCGCGCACCTTTTCGTGTCGTCTGCAATCGCGTTGGTGTTGCCGTGTCTGCATGTCTCTGCACCGATTGAGTAGTTCCCAGTATCATCTTTCATGAATCGCGTTGTATTTGTACATCCCATATCCGCTGATCTGCGGGGAAACAGACAAGCAGTGCAAGCTCTCTGCAACAACCTTCAACAGAAATCTTCTGATCTCAGAGGCCGCATGCTGTCGTCATGCCTATCTCCTGACTTCCCCGATAGATGGCGCTGGCATCGGGTATTTCTTTACCCGGTACAAAGGCAAAGGAGATAAGGATAAGACGAGCTCGTACAGGCCAGTTACAGTAACGTCGGTGATATATAGAATGGCAATGCAAGTTCACGCTTTACGTCAAGGGCATAGAAAGACGACTGGAAAACAGCGAATTAGGTTTTGATTTATCCTACATGCGTAATGGACAAATGGTGCAACAGAAGATCCCTGGACTGATGTACGCAGACGACATTGTGCTACTAGCGGACAATAAAAAAGATTTACAGATACTTGCGAATATCTGTGGGAACGCAGCGACAAATCTAGGCCTTAAGTTTAGCACAGAGAAATCAGGGATTATGATCTTTAATGAGCACACGAGTAACTTCGTGGTGTCAATTCAACAGCAAGTAATACCCATAGTGAAGCAATATAAGTACCTCGGCGTACACATAAACGAAGGAAAGAATTACTCAAGCAACCACCAAGATAATCTGAAAATAAAGGGAAGCGGAATGCAGCGTTAATGAAACACAGAGCACTGTGGGGCCACAATAAGTATGAGGTGGTGCGTGGAATCTGGAAAGGAGTAATGGTGCCAGCGCTAACATTCGCAAATGCCATTATATGCTTAAAATCGGATATATTGGCGGGTTTGGAAGTTAACCAAAGATCAGTAGGCCGGTTGGCTTGGGAGCACACGGCAATACGACAAATGAGGCAGTGCATGGAGACATGGGTTGGGCCTCTTTTGAAGTCAGAGAAGCACAAAGCAAAATTAGTTTTGAAGAAAGGCTCAGGAACATGGATGAAAATAAATGGGCGGCTAAAGTGCACAAGTATCTCTACATGAAAAGCGTGGACACAGAATGGAGGAAGAGGTCAAGGAAGTTGGCAACCAAGTACAGGATAATCGAAACTGTAAATAGACAACCAGGGGTCATCAGAAAGAAAGTGAGAGAAATAGAGACCGTGAATTGGATGCAAAGAATGGAAACGAAAAGGACAATGGAGATTTACAAGAATGAGAAGAAAGAAATTAGAAGGGAAAATCTGTACGATAACACAAAGGGCAGTGCCTTGCTATTTGAGGCTCGAGCCGGTTGCCTAAGGACGAAAACATATCGGAACAAATATTCGGAATTAGATGAGACATGTGTATGCTGCAGTAAAGATCCAGAGACCACTCAGCACATCCTAATGGAATGCGACGGGATCCACCCAGCGAGAACCGTAGGTAACGTGCAACTCCCAGAAGCGCTTGGGTTTAAAGTGGAAGGAAACATAAACAGATCAGCCGTAGAGATCAGCAAGAGACGATTAGAGTACTGGTGGAAAAAAGTAGGGAAAAGATGGATGCGACCTGATCTCTTAAAATCATAGGCAGCGGTACAAGGTAAATTTTTGAAAAAGAAAAATAATGATAGGTATACAAAAATGCAAGATAAAGAACATGTATAGTATACCTGATTAAATCAAGCAGGCTAGGTGACTATTTGTCGCCGCCCCGTTTCAAAGGGGATGCCAATAAATCATCATCATCATCATCTTTCGTTAGGCTTAGACGCGTTCGAAACGAGAAGCGATCTCGAAAACTACTCAAGGTTATCCATAATACTTTGTCGTAGAAGCGGCCTGAGACTAAGCGAAAGCCGTTTACGCAGTCATTTGCTACCAACGAAGTGAATTCTACAAGGACAACGCCAAATTCAGTTCGAAGCCGGCGGCCGGGACCGCCGCCAACAAGGCGGCCAACGCGCGGCGGCGTTCGCCGCATGTATCGCGACACAGCGAACATCCTGCGTCGTGTCGCCGCGTCGTTACTTGACGCGTGAAGTTCGTCGAGAAAGTTCGCTCCATGTATCCCGGGCTTAAAGGCATGTTGTCCGTCGGCGGGGACGCCGGCCGTCCGGCTCATGACGTCACCTGAAGTGCGCTCCTATTGGTGCCGGCTCGTGTGCACCCGCCTTTGAGGGGCAAATGCCGCTGTCTTCTAAAGTTGTATCCGACTATAGATCAGATAAATACTGTCAAAGTAGCAAATGTTCGCCAAGAAATGCTTCGCAATTAAAAGTATTACGCACATCATGTCCACTATAATCCGGTACATACAATATCCAAATAAACTAGGTGAACAATGACTGCCACATTCACGAAATAATAAAAAAATACACCATCTTCCCGTAGGGGAACCCTGAGTAGTATGCGAAGCAGCCATGGGGTCGACTCAGGATAGTTTTATCAGCTGTATAAACTTGCACATGCAGCAGCACCAGTAACGCGCAGAACTGTTGTCGACGCCGTCGGCGTGTTGCCCGCGTTCGCACCGAACGCGCGCGGCTTTGGTGACTGTTGCCGGTGCCTTGGGGCGCCTACCGTCGCGCCTCTAACCTAAGCTGCTTCGCATTATCGCTCGCGGAGCCGCAGGTGTTGTCATTCGTTGCGCAATCCGGAGAGGACAGGAGCGTCGGAGAGGAGAGGAGGAATGCCGAGAGGACAGGATATGAGACAAGGAGAGGAGGGGGAGGAGGATGCGCATGCGCAGTAGGGGTTCGGACGCACGGCGGTTGGATGGATGGAGGGAGGTAGGCAAGGAGGGAGTGACATAGCCCCGAGCATAAGATGCTTCGCATCTAAAAAAAGAACTGGGATTACACAAACTATGCAGTTGCACCGTGTCACCTCGCACGTATCTATAATACCCGATGTGAATTCTTGGCTCGCATCGTGCTGAGTGTCCACCATCTTGGCTACTGTGTCTGTGTAGTGTAAATACAGTGTAAATAGTCCCGCCTTGTGTCGTTTCGAACCACACCCGTGGTGGGCCATCGAGGTAAAAAAGCACGTTGGCGAGCTTAAAGGGACACTAAAGAGAAACGGGAAGTTCAGCTAGAATAAAAGAGGGACCTTCAGGAATGCATGCGGTTTTTGTTGGGTGCAAAAATATGCGTTATTAGCGGAGAAATTCGTAAACAAAGACCAATTATCTCTTCCTCAATTTCTCTCACCCCAGATTTGGCGCTGAAGCAGTGTCGTCACAGATTGCATTGCTCTCGGCGAATCAGAATGCGCCATGATACGTCACCGCTTGCGTAAACGGCCGAGGCGCTGGATGCATCATGGCTGCATGCATGGTCGCTGCGTTTGCGTTCGCCGCGATGGATACCGTTGCTGCCGCTGAACCTTGCAACGAAGAGCTCGCCAGGGAAGCAGGACTGCATTTCAGCGAGATTCAGTGAAACGGAGCGCGAAATGATCCTTCGTGCTCGAGCGGTAGGTGTTTCCGCGTGCGATGGCGGTGAGCCGCCGGCCGCGCCGGCGGAATGCAGAGCTTCGTTTTCGTCGACGAAGGTGAAGCGTCCGGTCAGCCAGGCGACGATGTTCCCGACAGAACAAGCGTAGAAATTTGTGCACGTACTCGGTATGGTTATTTCGTGGCTTTATTTAATGACATTCAGCACTCACCGAGCCGCCAGTTTGCTGCTGCAGGGGCATCGGTACGGGGTTTGATGAAGGCCGCATTGAGGGAACAGCTGCTCGAGAAAGGACTGGCCTATGGGGCACGCCAAGGTACTTTCCGAGGGCAAGATTATACACATAATCCGAGGGCGAGAAATGCAGAGAGCACACCATCGGTTTCTCTGGCTCTTTTGCCGTTTTATCACCGGCAGAGCACTGAGCCATTGCGAACGCCGGGGAGCCGGGGCTCTCCGCGCGACGCCACATGAAAGGACACAATCGAGTCAACACTGCCGCTGCCCCTGATCAAACGCCTTGGGCCATTTATACAGCCCTCAACACTACACACACGAGGCATTTTCTGGCTGTTTCCCGCGAAGTCAACGTTTTTCGAGCCACGCAACACGCCACCAAACACCGTAGAGCGGAACAGGCGCGCGCGACAATGCATTGACCAAAAACGAAACTACGAAACTATCACGGCCGCATGTATCGACATGCCATTTTTTCTTATTTATTTAATTTTGTGCTAAACTTGTACTTCCTCGCTTGAAATGGTTTAAAAAGTTGGCAAATGCTGTTTATGTACGTTTAAGGTGTATTTCATTTTGCGTTTTATTAACAGCGATAAATCGCTCTCGACCAATCGCGACCGGCCTACGTTTGTAATCTCCGACGTCATGAACGTTAGTGCGGGAATTTCGAAGGGGCGTCAGCACCTATCCTTCAGTTTTTCGCTATTTTCTCGCTTATTAAACATCTGTTTGCAGTAAGAATGGTATGGCTGTGATCGCGAAAGGATAATCTACCATTTAAGCTCAACTTCCGGTTTCTCTTTAGTGTCCCTTTAAGGGTCGGGTCCCACCTGTAGCTGGCGCTGATCCGTTCGTAAAGGTTGAGCCATTTGTCGACGTCAACCCCATCCTGGCCGGAAAAGACGCCAGGATCACGAGCAGGAGGAAGAACGATGTAGGTGGGAGCCACGGGAGGGGCAGGGGGTGAAGACGATGTGCCTGCACCGACTGACATGGTAGGAAGCGTGATGAAGCGGCCGTTGCAGAGCTCCGTGATGGAAACAGGGAACTACCCAGCACCTCCACCACAAAGATGTTACGCAAAACGACACAAGGCGCGACTATTTACACTGTATTTACACTACACGGACACAGTAGCCAAGATGGTGGACAGCCACCACCACCCGACAGAACCGTCTTCTTTGTTTTCTGCCCCTGGCAGAATGTGTCTCTCGTAGCAATATATTGATGATATTCATAACACCAAGGCGCAGTTACAAGCTTTGTACACAGAAAAATACAGAGGTGCACAAGTGCGTGCGCAAGCGCAGTGTTTTCTGGAAGAACAGCCATGCAGTAGGTCCCTAGGTGATGAGCAACACGCGCTGTCTAAACAAATCCTAGATATAGGCTATGGTGGAATCGTTGTTAATGAGCCGACCCTAATAACTAAAGCGCTTTTTGAACATTATCAAAAATTATTTCCAAGCCATAAGCCATTGGATACAGGTGTGTCTGCCACCAAATTTGTATCGTTGCTGCCCCAGTTACATCAGGACGATTATGATTATAAAAATGATAACATTTATATTAATGAGATAACTGCATGCATAGATTCATTAGCTAAAGGCAAGACGCCCGGCCCGGATGGCCTTACTGCCGAATTCTATCAGTGTTTTCGTTCCCTCTTGTCCCCATGCAAAGAATGAAAACAAAAAGGACCATGGAGATTCAGAAGGATGAAAATAAAGAAATTAGAAGGGAAAATCTGTACGATAACACAAAAAGGCAGTGCCTTGCTATTTGAGGCTCGAACCAGTTGCTTGAGGTTCCAAACATACCGGAGCAAATATTCGGAACTAGATGAGGCATGTGTAACTGCAGCATATA
>NC_051157.2:183769338-183818007 GCF_013339745.2 Dermacentor silvarum
CATGTGTAAATGGCTGCGTAAGACGCTGTGGCCGCTCCCCCTTACTAGAGAGTACTGCACGTCTCTAACGCGTTTGTGCTAGCGTCCCCTTAAGCGGGAGATCCGATGATTCCCTCCGGAGCTTCGCCCACTCATCATCATTCATCCCGTGGATATGCTGTGATTTTTTTTTTTTTTTTGTAGCGGGAGCTACATTGGCCGTATTCTCACCGTTTCGCTGTGGCCGGTGGCCGCACCGCGAGCTGAGCCGTTGCCTAGCAACCGCAGCAGCTGGCGGCGCCGCTCGCCGCGCCATCTGGCATGACGTCAGAGGAGGAGCCGGCGTTGCATCGTATATATAGAAGGGGCGGCTCGGTGAGATTCGTCGGCAGATATGCAAAAGAGGCAGCGATCCGAGGAAACGGAGGAAGAACGAGCAGCACGCCTCAAGAAGCATCTTAAGTACGAAGCGGCCAGGCGAGTGGATTCAGATGAGGATAGCACCCGAAACGTGTTCAAGTCACTGGACGACAACCCCTTATCCTCCCGCCTCACCGACCACCGTCTGCAGCGTCTTTGTGGCAATTGAGAAACAAGATGAAGACTTTCAAAATAAATGCGTTATACTTTAAAAATGTCTAGTCTTTAATGTAACCATAACTTAACGAGAGGTAACAACCAATCCTAAGACTCAGAAATACGAAGCTAAACGATAAAGATGTAACCGTAGAGAGAACCAAGCTAAACAATAAAATTAACTATACCTCTCGCTACGCACACCCAGGCATAACTGAGTTAAGCCACAGACAGACAGACAGACAGACAACGAACTTTATTTGATCCTGAGAAGCTACTGTCAGGACCTCCTAACGGGAGGCCGCTGTAACCGCTGGACGCGCCTACGTAGAGGACAGAACGCCGTGACGCTCCGCCCTTTCCTGGGCCCTCTGGATAGCCTGGACTTGCTTTCGGAGTACCGTGCTTCTGATGGGCGCCTCCCATTCGGCTTCGCTGGAGAGTAATACCCCTGTCACACGGCACGTGTAATGGCATTCGCAGCGAATGAGATTACGTGTTAATGCCATTTTTGTTGCTTCTACACGGGCATAGTGAATGACATTCACTGCTAATGGCATTCGCCCGTTGAATGAGTTTCCCGAACTCATTCACGCGCGACTTGTGTACTCTCGACGACAGGGGCTTGGCAAAAAATTACAAAATAGATAAGTTAAAACGAAATGTAATATATTTTCAGATAACCATCCAATGTTTACCATTGTATTGTTAACAATATAGTGAAAAGGATGTAAACAAAAAGCACGATTTGTAGGGTTTCGTTATCATAGCAGCCTGCCGATAAACATTGCCATCAATTGCGAATGCCATTTTGTTTACTCGTGTAGACCGGGAACCCAAGACTGCAATGACATTCGGTATGAATGTCATTTACTACAAATGGCATTACATGTGCCGTGTGACAGGGGTATAACTCAGCCAATTTTTTTTTTTTCGGATTTTGCCCTCGTATTCCTTAGTATTCGCAGCGCCTCTCGGGAGACCCGGCCGTTAGCATAGTTACGTATCACCGTTTGCGAGTCGCTGATGACTATTTCTGCCTCGGTGGTGGCCACCGCGAGGACGATAGCCACCTCCTCGGCTTTCTCAGCGTGTGGGATTTGCACCGTAACGCTCGTCTTGCATTTGCCTTCGCGATCGACTGCCGCGGCCACGTAGCCGCGCCTGCGCGCGTATCGGGCCGCGTCACGAAGACCGCTTCTTTGCAGTTGCCGAATTTCCTCTGCAGGTCCTGCACCCTCTTGTTTC
This sequence comes from Dermacentor silvarum, assembly GCF_013339745.2. NCBI lineage: Eukaryota > Metazoa > Arthropoda > Arachnida > Ixodida > Ixodidae > Dermacentor > Dermacentor silvarum. Next base: position 183,771,142 of record NC_051157.2, read on the forward strand.
TTCTACCGGCGTGATGTTCTGGGTGCATGCATGCTTTTGGGTAACGGCGGAACTACTACTCTGTTGCTCACCGTCGCGGTACGTCTGCCTTTTCTCCATGGTGCGTGATAAATTATACCTAGTTTTTCGAGGATGCACCTACCCGTTTTCGTCCTTGAAAGTATTTCGTATTGAACTATGTCGTTCGCTTCTATTAATTCGTCGAGCGTGTTGTGCAACCCTAGTTCTAACAATTTCCCCGTGCTCGTGTTCCTTGGCAACCCTAAGGCATCCAAAATTACAGTAGCTCCATTTCTCGAGAACATGCATCCCGAGTACAACATGGAAAGGCGCAAAGCACGTGCACAACACATTCAGTCGATGTACTCTGATAACCACACTGTTACCACAGGTACAATACGCACTACACTACAGTTTCCTGATTAAGCGTTCTAATTTCGCTTTCTCGGCGACCTGCCACTTTAAGCAAGATGCAACGTACGTGATTCTATTGAGGACGAAAGCTTGCACGAGCCGAATTATGTTGCCTTCTTTCATACCGCTGCGTCTGTTTGCAATGCGTTTTAGCAGTTTCGGTGGCGCTGCAGTTACGCAATAACTCACGTTTGGCGCATACCCGCACTGAATATGGGGGTATGAGCCAGCGACAAGAAAGAAAGAAGGAAAGAAAGAGCATGTGCGGGGAAAGCTGCGCCGGCGCCGGATCACGTGACGCGCACGACCAATCAGGGTCGTTGGTGTGTCATCATGGGGGGGAACGGGCAGTAAATGGGGGTTGGCACACGCTCCTCCGGTCTTCCCTCGGCTCAGATCAGTTTCGACGCCCGGATGGGAAGGCCCCGCGTGGTGCGTTCCGCTGAGGAGCAGGCTGTGATCGAGCAACGGCGCCACGAACTCGGTCGGGAAAGGGCTCATCGTCGACGTGCCGATTCTAGCGTGAAGGCTCCCAGGCGAAACGTCAGCGTCGTCTTGCCCTCCAGGAAACTGACAACGGTGGTGCACGCCTCGGCAACGCTATCGCCAACTTCCCCAGTGCGACGGCCAGGTTTGAACGCGAGTTTCTAAACCAGAACTTTGGAGCCAGCTGCAGCGCGTGTGAGCGGTTGTGGTTCGAGCACAACGTGGCACTTGTCAGTGCAATTCGTTCCGAGGAATACCGAAGAAACACACGACAAGCTTCGCTTAGCCCCATTTCCTCGACAAGGGAGGGGCTGCTGATTTTTTTTTTAAGTTTGGCCCAAGTTACGTGAAACAGCCAGCATTAAACAATTTTATTTCTGCAAAGAAACGACACTAAGCTGCCTAGCATACCTGCATTTTTTAGCTCAGCTAGGAAGTATGCGCGCATTGTTTTCTGACTAATTCACTGGTGGACTACCGGATTACCGCACATCACCTTGATACAAAATTATTTTAGGTTACGTCGACACGGCATCAAACCGTATTTGGTCACCGACCCTATATTTCAACAAAATTTTTCTTTATTAGGTTTTTTACGATTGCCCGATAATTCGGAAAATTTAAGGCCCCTTCCGCATAAGCTTAAGCAGTCAGCGACGACTTATTTGCGCAAGAAGTCTAGTCGTTACGATAGACCGTAAATTGCCGATGAGTTGCCGTCGTCCTTTTCCACAAGGTACTATTGTGGCAAATATCATGTGGCCTAATCAAATATAGTGCTTGATAAATATATGAAAAGAATCTCAAGTGTGCCAAAATGAAAAAAGTAGTTTCGCCCTAAGGTCGAAGCAATGAATGCGATAGCAACACAGCAATGTAATACGAAGTAAGGTGAGCGGCTTTGGTAGCAATATGAATTGTAGTAAACATGAGCTGATTAAGTAAGCAGGTGTGCTGCAGCGTAAGTAGACCGACATGAAGAGAGGCTCGATGACCACGAGAAGGCGCGTGTGAAACGGTGGTGTTGATGAGAAGCGCTTCCCGTGGGCAGCGCGTGCGAAGGGACACACCTGTAGCGCTGCACTGCCGATCCGGGCAGCATTGCATGTGTAACGTGCGTTGGAAAATGTGGCCCGACTATTACTAACTGAATGAACAAGCGTGGTGTGAGCGCGCACAAACAAACACGAATAGACCACACAGAATGACTGCAGACAACGACTGTCAAAACGCTGGCAGCAAGCGCATACGCCGCAGCGAGCGAAGGTACGTGCGGTCTATCGCTTCAACAGAAACTGAGCGGCGAATGCACAGCGCATAGAAAGGTCAGAGCCGTGTGGAGATAAGAGACGGTGCGGGCGAGCGACGAGCGCGGTTGTAATTGGCAGAGTATAAGTGCGCCCCCCCCCCTCCCACCCCGCTCCCTCCGGCGCTGACTTCCCGCTTCCTTGCTTGCGCGTGGGAGATTGAGTGCGTTCGCTCTCCGTGATAGCGCGCGTCCCCGCACGCTTCCGCTCGGGCATACGGCGCGCGGCGAAGATTTTATCTATACGGAACCTCACGGCGACGACGACGCCGACGGCAGAAATCCGGTTGAAGTGTCCATATAATTGCTATCGCAATAAAACTAATTCCATGATCACTTTCTGCGCTACGGTACGCACTTCAAAGCCCTTGGTAGCCGAACAGGTTGCAATCGCGCTGGGTGTGCTCGATGGTCGCAGAGAGGCAATATATAGCGATTCCAAGGCGGCCATTAAGGCCTACCAAACCGGGATGGTCTCCCCTCAGGCCCTTCGCATTCTCCAAAGCTTGAAATGTATCTCTCCGCATTCTCTCATTTGGTTTCCCGCTCACTTGGGCTCGACTGAGGGCTCTCTCTCTAACCCTAACGAGAGCGCGCACGAGGCCGCGCGAGGACTCACTGAGCGCGCCGCCTCCGCAGTCCCCCTACCCCACGGGGAACCATTGATGACGTATAATGAGATCACCAAGCATTATTATCTGTCAAGACGGGTATTCCCCCTCCCGCACCCTGCCTTATGCGGGGTGCGGGCGGTGACCCTTCGACTTTTACAAGCTCGTGCGTATCCTAACCTTGCGGTTCTTCACGCTATATACCCTGAAAGGTATCCCAGTGCGGACTGCCCTGCCTGTGGACTAACGGCAACATTTAACCATGTGTTGTGGGTGTGGGAAGCTATCGGCTCCACCTTCAGCGAGGTCAGGTGGGCTGCGCTTTTGGGCAGCCCCGAACTCAACGACCAAACCCTGGCCGTCCAGAGTGCCCGCGATCGGGACGTCAAGCTCGGCTTGCCGGTCCCTACGTGGGACTAGCCGGGTGACACGGGGTCTCCCCTGCGTCTTCTCTGGACCTAAATAAAGTTATTTCACTCACTCACTAATGAGAGTGTGAACTGATTCGACCTGAAATCAACAGAAGCGCAAGGAAAATGAAAACGTCTGCTTTACAAAAACTGGAGGGCAATATTGGCTATACTTAATACCACAGCATACCCCATTTATCTCACTGAACAGGCCGTAACTCTCCCTCCTTCGATCCAAAAGAGATCCAAAATTACAGTAGCTCCATTTCCCAAGAACATTCATCCCGAGTAAAGGATGCGCACAACATCGACTGAATGTGTTGTGCGCAAAGGATGCGCACAACACATTCAGTCGATGTACTCTGATAACCACACTATTACCACAGGTACAATACGCACTACACGGACGCAGCTGCGTATGCAGAGTCGACCGGGCAGCGCTACCAAAGGTAAGGTTCCTGTATGTTCCAAAGGTAGCGCAAACCATTGTTCAAACAGGAAACGAGAATTTTTCTCCCCACCGTCTACCTCTCTCCTGGCTTCTTCGTCGTTTTCCGCTTTCCCATTGGACGAGGCTTGACACGTGACGAATAACCCGCGCGGCTTTCGTTATCGCGGGAAAACGGCGCCTTTAGTAAGCGTAGAAACACCGGGGCACAAGTGCGCTGTGCGTGAGCGTAGGCTTTGTACATTTTTGAAGACGCGCTCGGCTACAGCACGATGCCGACTTGCTGTGCTATTGGATGTTCGAATAGCACTCCCAAGGGGGGGGGGGGGGGGCAAGCTTCTTGCGGTTCCTCGTGGCAAACGAAACCTCAAACGGCGAGTGATATGGCTCCACCGTATGCGACTGGCTTCCAAAATGTCTGGTAGCAGGAGTATTGCAATGAGGGACGCCGTTACAAGCATGCAATAATTTTGTTTCAAGTTTTCACTATAATAATGTGCAAGTATGTAATGTGCAATGATTGCTGTGTTGCAATGTCTTTATCTTATTATCTGTATATCATGAACTCATAAAGGTGATCTTACCTTTATGCAATACTGATGTTATGCGTAATAATTGTTTTGTTTGAATGTTTCGGCTTATTATGAATATATTTGTATTGTAAAAGAGTGCCTCTATCTTTATGTATACGCTTACAAATGCGCGAAGATGCAATGTGCAATGATGGCTTTGTTTCAATGTGTTATCGTATTTGGAAACTTGTGAACGAGAAAGAGAGCTCTTTATTTGCTAAAATACTCGGGTTTATTTGTTTCCACTATGTGTAAAAGTGTGTTCATTGAAAATATTAAAAAGTTCTTGACATTTGGAGGCGTCATTACTGAGGGAGGTTCTGATCGCTGTTCTCACCCAGTTAGTGATGAACGCGGGAAGGTGGGTGCATTCGCGTGTTCCCCAACAGCCAACGATTGAGTAAAAAAAAAAAATTCCCGGTTTATGCTCTGCGGCGAACAAAAGGGCGCATTTTGGCAATATGAATATGAAAAATATGAATATGAAAAAAAAGCTCAAGGCGTCGTCTATAAAATCAGCTGTGCTGACTGTCCGGCGTCGTACATCGCGGAAACCAAAAATCTAAAAGAAAGAATCAGACAACATGAAAATGGCGTCAGAACATTCAACCGAATACGCAGCGCCGTCGCCGAACATTCCGAAGACGCCGACCACAAGATTTCTTTCCAAGAAACCCAAATCCTTCAAACAGAGACAAACTGGCGAAAAAGGCTACTACTGGAGTCTTGGCACATCCAGAACACGGCGGGTAACATAAACCGCGTGAAGGGCATCCTTCCTTCTTTGTATGTTCATGGCCTTGCAGACGCGACGAAAGGGAAGAAAGGAACCCCCGCTCTAGGTCAGCAACACCAAAACATCTCGTTCCCCCCCCCTCCCCCCCCCCCCCCCCCCACCTTACGCTCTCTCCCCCTTCCTCTCCTTTCTTACGATGGACCTTTTAAAAGCGGCACACCGCCGCCTCCGAAGAATACCCCCTGAAGAAGGAACCGAATTGGTTCCGAAACGTCGGGCTAGTAAATTTCCTTATTTGGTTGGAGTCAATCTCTAAGTCTTAATCAATTTTCCCAACCAGACAGGTAATTCTGTCGAAATGTTTAGCTTCAAATATGAATACCAGCATGACTTCTCATAAATGAGCATAATGAAAGAGTCGCCAATTAAAGAGCAAAATGCAGAAAGCGCGCGCACACACCCGAGAACCAAGGCATATAACTGAGGGGGAAAGAAAAGCGCGTCGATGCATTTTGAAGAAAGAAAAAAAAAAACACGTTGAGGGTATTTAACGCATAAATGTCTCCGCCGTGGTGTGTGTGCATAGTTTTATGTAGCTATTTGGTTTCGTAAATGCGTCAGGTGAACAGAACACCATTCGATTCCGAGAAACAATCAGCAGTAGTAAAGACTGCTGAGGATTGCGTTTAACTTCTACCTTTCGTTTTCCTCGTCTGAGCGACGCAGATTCTACTAATAATTGCAGGTACTACATATCTTACGTAGAAATGTTACGTACGAACAACCTTGTGAAAATGCGCCCAGAACAATCGCGTTTCAAGCAAGCGCTTCAACGCGCCGCATGCGATACGAAATGAACCGGGCGGTTGCGGCCGCGCGCTTCGCTCACTAATAGCGGGCGAGAGGGAGGGGCGAGGAGGAAACGGCGCGGAGAGGAGGAGTTTGTGCTAGAGCTCTGCACGGGCCCGGGCCGGCCCGAAAGCCCGGGCCGTCCGAAATGTTTTTTTTTGGCGGGCTCGGGCCGGGCTCGGGCTTAAAGCCACGGGCCCGGGCCGGGCTCGGGCTTGAGGCCGCGGGCCCGGGCCGGACTCGGGCTTGAAGCCACGGGCCCGGGCCAGACTCGGGCCCGCTCATTAAATGACTTAAGTAGGCCTTCGAGCAACTGTTATGCATTGCATGGTTCAATGCATTCTGTGCCAAGCTGAAGTCACACGTGAAAAATGACTGTCATCATCATCATCAGCCTATATTTATGACCACTGCAGGACGAAGGCCTCTCCCTGCGATCTCCAAATTACCCCTGTCTTGCGCTAGCTGCTTCCAACTTGCTCCTGCAGATTTGCTAACTTTATCACCCCACCTAGTTTACTGCCGTCCTAGACTGCGCTTCCCTTCTCTTCGTATCCATTCTGTAGCTCTAATGGTCCATCGGTTATCCATCCTACGTATTACATGGCCTTCCCAGCTTCATTTTTTCCGCTTAATGTCAACTAGATATCGGTTATCCCCGTTCTCTGATCCACACCGCTCTCTTGACTGTATATCTTATCGGATGACTGTATATCTCATCGAAGAAAATAGTAAAACAGATGATGTTCTCATTTTCAATAGCCGAGCTGTTTCAGCCGGGCGCAATGTGTCTGCTGAATCCAAAAAAAAGTGTGCCGATCCTGGTAGCAGTGTAGAAAGTGTCCAAGCGCAATGGCACATACACCTGTGAACTAGCGAAGCTGAGCCTGGATAAGTCTAGCTAAGAATGGTGGGGACTACTTAAACTTAGTCAGTCATCGATAGGCAATTGATGGCCAATCAATAGCTAGTCGATAATTGATCAATAACCAATAAATTCCGGAAACTTTTGTAGGTGACTTGGTAGTGCTTAGCCTAGCCCAAATACGTGGCCAATATCTTGCGATAGAAAATTAAAAGCCAATAAATAGCTAATCGATAATCAATCAATTATAAATAAATTACGGGGACTGCTGGGGATGACTTGGTAGTGCTTAGCCTAGCCCAAAAGCCAGGACTAGCTAGGTGCCCATCAGGTCCGCTGTCTCTTTAGCATTGCGCCGGCAGTGCTACGCTATTTTTATTTTCCACAAAAACAGACATTGTTTCCGCGTAAGGAAAAATACATTATACAAAGAACCACTCCTCAAACCATTTCCATGTTACCGCTTTTGCGATTGCACTATTACCAGTGCCGATACTATTGCATTATTTTAGCGCTAAGGCCAGTTACTTTTGTGCTTCAATGCATAAAACAGCGTTTTCCTCAAAAAGTTAACTGGAACGCCCATTCATTTCGTCGGACACTTTGAAAATTAATATGTCGAAACTGGTATACCCAAACAATAACCTGGGCCCCGGGACACGATGGTGTTACTGGGAACCGCTATGCAGATGAGGTGGCTCGAGGTTTCACTAATTACCGAGCTGCCTCTTGCAACATCGTAGAGGACCCGACACCCATCGATCCCAGTTATAAATCAATCTTGCAATACTACAGGGAATTGAGAAGACTCTACCCAGCACCGCACAAGAACCTTTCAGCCGTGGACTCTGCGACATTACGTAGGCTACAAACGAATACCTATACAAACTCCATAGACTGCATATACACTACCCAACAGCCTACAAAGACATATGCCCGTGGTGTGGGAGCACACCGACGCTCTATCACATCATATGGGAATGCACGGCTCACACAGAAGAGCAAGATGAGAATAACACGAGAGAGAGGTGGGAGGCATTGCTGTCCAGCTCTGCCCTCGGGGACCAGCTGGTCAGGAGGGCAGAAAGGATGGCGTGGGCCAGCGGTGCCTTGGAATAGGGGCCCGACCACGCAAACTGCCCCGTTCTAGGGGCAACGAAGTCTTTTGTGCAAATAAAGTTTTGTTCTTCTTCTTCTTCGAAACTGGTTCAGTCCTGAGAATTCATTTCAAGTGGATACGCCTTGCGAACTCAGCGGCTATAATTCGTAGATTGAAAGATGTGCCGTAAAATGAATAAGTAAAAAGTTAATTAGCGTAATTATGTTAAATATTCAATTACGCGTTTTCACCATCCATTAGGCCAGCCGCGTCAGAATTAGCTAGGAACTACATAAAACAATTATCCTTCTTAGAGCGTCGTCGCATTATAGAGAACACAAGAAATCCTGAGATATGGTCAATTCCATACTTCAGAACACTCTATAAGCATTAGTCATTAATACATAACCTACCATTCATTTTGAACAAATACAAAAATGTCGATAATTTCAGTAAGAAAGAACTCAGCCCATACGTTGGTAGCTTGTAATATATCTGATGCGATTATTATTCTGCCTTCGTGTATGGCTCTGAGTATATAATGTACATCCTGTTTCGTTTTATTAGCAAATGTTAATCTTGTAAAATTCAGTATCATGCTATGTTGTATAGCTGGTGTTGCCTTGTTTTGTATAGCTAGTATTGCTATTGTATATTTTATATAGGCTGATGATGATGATGATGATTGCTATTGTAGTGTGGTTTAAAATGCATTCTGTTAAAACTTTTCCCAATTCTCTTAACTCGCCGTGACGGAAATATTCTGTTTTTCCGTTCATAACTATTTCGTCCGTGAGGAATTCCAGCGACAGCTGGAAATATATGTGAATTATTGTACACGTGCGCACACTGTTTGCTGACGTACTATTGCCTTGCCTGCTGTTTTGGGTCACGTCAAGCTACGTATGTAGCTTTTAGTCCAAAATGACCGTCCAGCATGTAAATTGGAGAATAAATTGATTTGATTTAATTGATTTCGTCGGGCACTTTGGAAATTATTATCTCGAAACTAGTTCAGTGCTGAGAATTCGTTCCAAGTGGATACGCTTTGCGAACTCGGCGGCTATAATTCGTAGATTGAAATATGTGCCGTAAAATAATTAATGAAAAAGTGAATTAGCGTAATTATGTTAATTCTTCAATTAGGCGTTCTGTTTTCTCCTGGAAGTAATGACCGCCTCATCGAGTAGTTTAGATCAAGGATTATTATATACTTGTACAATCTGCAACAGGCAATTTTTAAAAATTTGGTTCAGCTAAAATGAAACACCCTGTATATTCGCATACTAAATGACATCATAGAACCATATCGTACAAATCAAGGTAAGTGCAAGGGCACCAGCGGAAAAATAGCAGCACAGGCAATGGGCCGGATTACTGATGTTCCCGTGGGAGAAACAAAGATTTCGGCCTTTTATACTGCAGCTGATTAAACCTCGAGAACGTGAGGCTGAAAGATACGGTACAATCTGTAAGTAAAAATAGATTTTTTTTTCTCTTACACGCCGGGCCTGGTTATGCACACGCGGGCCCTAGCTAAGCTTAGTAATGAACGCCCGAGCCCGGGCCGGGCCCGGGCTCAATAGCACGGGCCCAGGCCGGGCCCGGGCTGGTCTCGGTCATGTACGCCCGGGCCCGGGCTGGGCTCGGGCCTTGTAAAGCGGGCCTGGGCCGGGCTCGGGTCGAAAAATCCGGCCCGTGCAGTGCTCTAACGTGATCTGCCAGCAGCAAATAGCCGCGTCGGCCACGGCAGGCTCCCACACCTCGGCCGAAACGTTAGCAGTGGCGATCGCCCTCGCTCACGCGGAGCGTTTGCAAAGGGACTCGGTCGTGGTCGCGGACTCCCAGGAGACATGTCGCATGTTTCTCAAGGGGCACGTGACTGCGGCTAGCCTCGCGATAATCCCCAAATCCTTGAACCACCGTCATAGCCTACTCTGGTGGCCCGGCCAAGCCCACGGGGATACAGAGGAACGAAATAGCTAACGCGTTAGCTCGAGGGTCGACTAACCGAGCAACGGCGTCGTCTTCTAACCCCAACCACTCGCACTATCCCTCACAAAATCCCATAAATTCAAATGCCAAAAACACCCTTGCTCATCAGCGCGGAGTCCGCAGAAAATATCTGCCGCCTCACCCACAACTTAGCGGGGAAGAGGCCGCCGTTGGCGTAAAATACAGACCGGGGTATTCCCCATCTAAAATTACTAAACGCCATGTATCCCACTCGCTATAGGGCCAACTGCCCTTGGTGCGGTGACATACCTACCCTAATACACAGAATCTGGGAGTGCACTAAGCACCCTCATAGGCCACATATTAGTACACAATGGAGCATTGGGAGGCACAGCTCGCCCGCTCCGACCTAGCAAGACAAAAATCCGTATTCGCCAGGCGGCAGAGGCCAGTGGGGCCTTGGACTGAGAGGCTCCGACCACCCCTCCTTAAAATCTTTCCCAGTCCAATAAAGTTATATAAGGGCTACCTAAACCCGAAAAGCTTTGTCACTCGATTCAACCGCCCGGCCAAAACCAACCAAGCTACTAGCACTGGTGGCACGGGGTCATACACGTCAACATTATACAGCGCAAAGGAAACCTCAGGCCTATTTGAGGCAAAATATATGTACATAACCGTGATCCGCAGCGTTCATTTAATTAAGAATACACATTGAACTGGTTTTTTACGTTAGTAAATGAAAAACCAAATCGTTTCAAATGGTGTCGAAGAGACGCTACGCGTTAAAAACACGCCGACTGAAGCCGCGGCTCTGTAGCTGGTTTCAAGTCAACACTGAAGAGTAATAAAAGGTCCTACCAGGCGAACGCGGTAAATTTGAATTGAATTCAGCAAAACCTCCATTGCATCCATCATGGGAGGAGTTAGAGAGGAGGGGAAGAGCGTGAGGGGTGGGAGGGGGGAGAAGCGCGTTACGTATCAGCATAGGTCGGCGCACTCACTGATGAGTGCACTCACTCACACTCACTCGCACTCATTTCAAAGGCGTGAGTGAGCACTCATTTCACTGAGGGTGAGTTCAGGTGAGTGCGAGTGCGAGTGCCAGTGAGTGTGAGTGCAGGTGAGTGAGTGCCAGTGAGTGTGAGTGCAGGTGAGTGCGAGTGCGTGCCTGTGAGTGTGAGTGGAGTTGAGTGCGCGTGAGTGCCAGTGAGTGTGAGTGCGAGTGAGTGCAGGTGAGCGCCAGTGTGTGAGTGAGTGGAGGGAGGTGAGTGCCAGTGAGTGTGAGTGGAGGTGAGAGCCAATGAGTGTGAGTGGAAGTGAGTGTGAACGTGGTGAGTGCTTGTAAGTGTGAGTGGAGATGAGTGTGAACGTGACTGAGTGCTGAGTGGAGCTGAGTGTGAACGTGACTGAGTGCTGTGAGGGTGAACGGGGTGAGTGCTTCTGGGTGTGTACAGGTGAGTGTGAACGTGAGTGTGAGTGCAGGTGAATGTGAACATGAGTGAGTGGTTGTGAGTGGAAGTGAGTGGGAACGTGGTGAGTGCTTGAACGATAAGCAGAGGTGATATCGGTTCACCTTGCTTGCGGAAAAATGGAGGCACGTTGTGTGTACAAGCTCACTAGCGGTGATGACTTATCGCACTAGCAGATTGTGCACGCCAAGATAAAAACCACTCACTAAGGTCGTAATAATCCAAGGATCAGGCATGAGTGAGACAATGTATAATGAGATGAGCGGATATATTATATTGTGATAGCAATTATATGGACACTCCAAGAGAACTGTCGTGGTCGTGGACGTCATTGTGAGGTTCCGTATAAAGTCCAAACACGGTAAAATCGTCGCAGCGTGCCGGCGGTACGCTGCGTGTGCGAGTGCAAGCTTGCGAGGGTCAGCCGACACTTGCTGCTCAATCTCGCGCGCGCGAGGGAAAAGGCGGGGCGGAAGCGCGCTGCTTCTGTCGCGCGTCAGGCTTTGGAGGGGGGGGGGGGGGGGGGGGTCGTCTTGCTCCGGCGGCGGCCGCGTGGGCGTCGTATCTCGAAAGCGATCTGCGACGTGGAAAAAGGGCGCGCGCGCCTCCTCTTCAAAGCGATTTGCGACGTGAACAATGTTCAACTAGAGCCGGTTACTTCGTATGCGCCGTGTTTTCGACGTTTAGTTCGCTTTGAAGCGAGAGGCGGCACGAAGGTCAATTCGCTCGCGGCTATAGACCGTTTTTTCATGGGGGCCGCCATTGCGTTGGCAGTGGCGCCATCTATGGGCAGTTGGCACGCTGGCTTGGGCGAACGCCCATGTTGTATGCTGTGGTATACGCTCGGCGGCAGTTTCTGGTAGTTTTTTTTTTTTTCGCACTCGCGTGGTCTATTTAGCATGACATGGCGTCTTCTGCCTGAGGAACGGCCCTGTGAGGCGTAGTGAAGGGATTTAAGTCTGAATTAATTAAGGGGCTGGAGTTTCTGCTGGTGTGAGGGCGGACGGAGCACCCAGCGTGAGGTGCGGCGTCTGTTTGAGCTTACAATCAGCCTCGGATGTCGGTTAGGTATTTCTGAAAATTCGTTTCACAAATGTTACCTTACTGCAGCATTCTCAGCACTGTAATTCTAAGCTCTGGTTTAGCTGCAACGAGTAGTTACTAAACATTTGACGACCCTAACAGCGTGAGTACCGTTCTGCTGGAGAATAGGTCGTGCTGTTTACTTTGACAAGCGTTCAAGTTGTTATGTGTAGATACACTGGGCGACTGCCTTGTTTGCTGAGCAAGGTTTCCGCCTACAAATAAAATAGTTTGGTTAATAATAACCGCATCCGTACAGTGTGAATCAAACTTTTCGAATGGTCGAACGACCAGCTGCAGACTGTGCGAGCGCCCGAGGCAGTACTAAATGCTTTGTTATAAGATCTGTTTGCTCTATATAGCGTATGGCCCAAGTGGTCCAAACATGCGGCACGACCATGCGGTGTCTTATTGCGTCGTTATCCCGTGTTCTGTTTTATTTGGCGGCAAAAGAAGGACATATGAACTCTTTATTTTTTTTTTTCAGTCTCATAAGTTCAGTCGTTTACGATGCATTCACCCACGTTACGGAAATTCTGTCCTTACAAATAGTTGTTGGATTCTCTTTATTCGATCCCCTTTGTATATTGTGCCTTACAGGGCAAAAAGGCAATGACGATCTAAACACGAAGCAATTGTGTGTATCATGTTGGTTTGCCAACCGCAATGCTCGCTGTGTTGAGCAAAGCCTTCGGCCTCTTGCAGGAGGCTAACGTAGACGTAGTGATTTGAAGGCAACTAGACTTAAAATGCGTTGGAACGATGCCGGTGGCTGATGGAAATGTTTCACAACAGCCCTTCGTCGAGTGAAAACCGCTACATCCAACATAGCTCACAACACATACATGATGTGCATCGCATTTCTGCACAGCCAAGAGAAATTTCCAGGTACTGTAGCTACTGCTGCACCTAAAGGCTACACAGTGGTTTTTTGACAACCTCGTAAGAACTGACATCCCGTAATTTGCACTCAGAACTAGCTAAAACACCTCCAAAATTGTTCCGCTGCGCGCGACCGGCAACACATTCAAGCCGCGCCGCGCCGGCTCGCACAAGCCAGAAAGGAGGAAAGGCTCGTCGCGCGCCCTTTCCTTCTCGCCCGATGAAAAGGTCTTAGCTGCGCCTCTCCAGCGTTCTGACAGCGAGTTTCCGCGGTCATCGAGCGAGATGCGTTCATTTTTACCTGTTCGCGCGCGACACCGTGCTTGTCTATTTAGTTAGTAGGCGAATGTGTACAAGTTTATACGGCCCATTAAACTACTATCCTTGCTTCGTATAGCTCTCTACTAATTTGCTATCGCAATCGAAGCTTCGCCTTTCGGGCGAAACTGCGACATTTTCTTTAATACACCAGGGAATATGTATGGGCTGGAGCGCTGATGGCAGACATATCCAAATCATGACCGGCAAATTTTGCCATGACTTCCACTGAGCGAAGACGTTTAATACCGTGTGATTTGCTACAGCTTCGCTGGTCATCCGCCTTCAGAGGGTGGAATGGCTCATTTTCTTCCTGCTTCCCTCTCAAACGTACACGTACAGGCTCCTTATATAAACAGACAGAGCGGAAGATGGACTAGCCAAGTTAGCACAGAGTAACAGACACGCACGCATGGATAAAAAGCGAAGATGCAATGATAGATACCGCTTTGTTCTCCCTTTTGTGTTTGTTTCGGCGTTAAGTGGTTGACTAAGTATACGGACAGTCAATCTCTCCCTCTATTTCCCGCTCTCTTGGCTCAATCCGACCGAAGGGGAGCTTAGCGAGTATGGGCGGCAAGTATGCACACGTCTAATGTCAATGACAGAGAGATGGACAGAGAGAGTTTGGGGCTGACGTCAATGTTTATGTCACCATGAATAAAATGAAACAAAATCTTTAGTCGCGCTAGTTTTGCTCTACTTTGCAGTGTTAATAAACCAGCTCTCTTTAACAATTTAGTCAATGAATCCGTTAATTTGTATTTATTAAAACATAACCTTATTTCCTTCCTCTGCACCCCTTCCATTCTTGCAATGAGTTATTTTGTGTACGGAAACCAGACAATATTGGCGTACTCCAGCGCTGTTCGAACAAGCATTTCGTAGGTCAGCAAATTTTATCTGGGAGCGAAAGTGAGAGGTGTGTCATTAATAATGTAAGTAAACTCAGATATCTGTTTCTTTCTTAGTGTTAGCGTTACATATTTTTCGGCATTTAGAGTCATCTGCCACTCCTGACACCAAGAAAAGGCAGAATTTTGTATATGGTGATTATCACTGTGATTAATTTCGCGGTACGAAATACAATAGTCAGCGAATAGACGGATGTTACCATGTAATCGGGAAGGCAAATCTTTTATGTATATTAAAAATAAAGCTGGGTCCAAAACACTGCCTTGGCGCACTCCCGATGCAACAGGTGCTAAATTGGAAGCTTCGTTAATAATATACACGAATTGGGAGCGGTATAGATCGGCACAGTGACCCATAAGTGCACTCACTAACACTCGCACTCATTTCAAAGGGGTGAGTGCGAGTGAGTGCCAATGAGTGTGAATGGAGGTGAGTGCGAGTGAGTGCCAGTGAACGTGAGTGTGAGTGAGTGCGAGTGTGAGCGAGTGCCAGTGAGTGCAGGTGAGCGCGAGTGAGTGCCTGTGAGTGTGAGTGCAGGTGAGTGCGAGTGAGTGCCAGTGAATGTGAGTGTAAGTGAGTGCGAGTGTGAGCGAGTGCCAGTGAGTGCAGGTGAGTGCGAGTGAGTGCCTGTGAGTGTGAGTGCAGGTGAGTGCGAGTGAGTGCCAGTGAATGTGAGTGTAAGTGAGTGCGAGTGTGAGCGAGTGCCAGTGAGTGCAGGTGAGTGTGAGTGCAGGTGAGTGCGAGTGAGTGCCTGTGAGTGTGAGTGCAGGTGAGTGCGAGTGAGTGCCAGTGAATGTGAGTGTAAGTGAGTGCGTGTGAGCGAGTGCCAGTGAGTGCAGGTGAGTGCGAGTGAGTGCCTGTGAGTGTGAGTGCAGGTGAGTGCGAGTGAGTGCCAGTGAATGTGAGTGTAAGTGAGTGCGAGTGCGAGCGAGTGCCAGTGAGTGTGAGTGCAGGTGAGTGCGAGTGAGTGTCTGTGAGTGGAGGAGAGTGCGAGTGAGCGCCAGTGAGTGTGAGTGGAAGTGAGTGCGAGTGTGAGTGGAGGTGAGTGTGAACGTGAGTGAGTGCGGGGCCTGGAAAAAATTATGGTGAGCGAGTGTTCTCCCACACTGCCGACCTATTCGCATCAGGGGCCGCAGAAGACTATCGCATTTCGACGTCATTTGCAGCGAAGCACGCAGATATGCGGCCATTTTTTTTTTTTTTTTACGGCGAAGCTGTTTACCTCTAGCCCCGTATGCAGACAAACAATGAACTTTTATTCAGGTCCTGAGGAACTGCGTTTGGACGCCCCCTTTCAGGGTGAGTCGGTAGCAGTCGCGGGCCGCTCCCACGCAGGGACCGGAAGACCGTGGCCCTCCGCCCTCTCGCAGGCCCTCTGGACAGCCCGAAGTTGAACAGAGAGGTCGCCGCTTATAAGAGCTTCCTCCCAGACCTCTTCGTTGTTGAACTCTGTGTCACGTAACGCAGGACATTGCCAGAGCATGTGAGCTAATGAGCCGTACGCCTCTCCGCAGTCCGGACATTGCGGTTCGATGTTGGGCGAGAAGTGACTAAATCTGTCCCCTAGAAGGGAAAGACCCCATTTGGAGCATCCTAAAGGCCGTCGATTGCGATCGAGTGAGTCTAGGGTGAGGAAGTGGAAAAGCCCTCCGCGAAAGATGATAATGAGTCAAGATTTCGTGGAAAGTGAGGAAGGAGCGAGTCCCTGTACCTCCCGGCGTCCCCACCTTCGAATCCGCCGGCACCGCCGCGGTGAGCGAAACCTCGCGCACGGTCATGGGCAAATTCATTGGCGTTGGGAACATCGGGATGTACGTTGGCCCCCATGTGGGCCGGGAACCATTTTATAGTGTGAAACCCGGCAGCCCCTCGCTGCCGAGGATGCCCGCTGCTTCCCGCGAGATCGAGCCCGAAGCGAAATCCCCCAACTGCGGACCGCGAGTCCTTGAATATATTTGGACGCGACGGGTCCTTCATTGCTATAGCGATGGCCATTTGCTCAGCCACCGTTGCCGAAACATTTCGAAGCGAGGCAGAACATAGGAGTTTGCCAGTATGGTCGACAGAAACCACTGCGAAGCAATCGGAACGCTCGTACTGGGCTGCATCGACAAAGGCTGCGAGATTCCGACTATCTGCAACCGATTTTAATAAAGAACGGGCCCGAGCTATGCGGCGCCCTACATTGTATTGCGGGTGGACATTTCTTGGAAGTGGAGCTACCGTAAACGTACCTCTGATTGAGGACGGTAGAGTCACTTTACGCTCGTTAGTCTCCGTAAGACCGCAGCCTATGGATTCCAGGATGCGCCTACCAGCCCGCGAGGACGATAGACGCACGACCTGAGCCATCTGCTGGGCCTCGATCACCTCCGCGAGTGAGTTATGCATGCCTAATTGTATGAGCTTCTCGGTGCTGGTGGTGATAGGCAAGCCTAGAACTCGCTTTATACTTTTGCGCATTAGTGCATCGATTTTGCCTCTTCCCTTTTGGACCAGTGCAGCGCCGAAGCGACGTAATTAATGTGGCTCATGAGAAACGCATGGTACAGCCGTAGGAGATTGCTCTCGCTCAGCCCTCCCCTGCGGTTCGAGACCCTGAGTATGAGCCTAAGCATGTTCTCCGCCTTGGAGGTGATGCGGGCTATTGTCTGTGAGTTGCCCCCTTTGGACTCCAATAGGAGTCCGAGGATCCTGATGGAGTCTACCCTGGGGATCATCAGCCCATCCCGTGTGTATAGAGCTATGGGAATCTGCTCTAAAGGAGTGAAGTTCCTCACCCCTTGTCGTGTGGGTCTGTACAGTAATAACTCGGACTTAGCCGGTGACAGGCTCAAGCCCGAACCGACTAGAAAGTTCTCCGTGGTGTCAAGTGCCTGTTGAAGCGCCTGCTCTACCCCGGCGTCGGACCCTCCCATGCACCACACGGTGATATCGTCCGCGTAGAGAGCATAGTTAGTCCCGCGCACCATGGCGAGTCGCTCCGAGAGGCCCCTCATGGCAATATTAAAGAGTAGAGGAGATATGACTGCCCCCTGTGGGGTGCCTCTCGCTCCCAAGGTAAATTCCTCGGACTTGACCGATCTTGATGCGATCCCTCAGAAAGGAGCTAACGTACGCGTGGAAACGTCCCAGCCCCATATCCGAGACCGCCTCAAGCACAAACTTGTGCGATATATTGTCAAAAGCTTTGGCCAGGTCTAGAGCTAGTATGCCTCTAATCCCTGGTGTAGTTGTCAATAATCTGTCTCTTCATAAGGAGCATGACATCCTGTGTGGATAGTGCAGGTCCATATTGTGTGGAAATAGCTCTTTGCACTCTATGCACCGGGATACCCGATTGTGAATCGCATGTTCAGCCCACCTTGCCCACGCAGGACGTAAGCGAGATGGGCCGCATGTTCTCCGGCGCTAGAGGTTTACCTGGCTTTGGGATGAGCACAACCGAGGCCGTCTTCCAGGATTCGGAGACCAGCCCCGTCTCCCAGATTTTATTGACTTCCTCAGTGAGCTTTTCGATGGATTTACCGTCCAAGTTGCGCAAGAGCTTATTTGAGATCCCATCCGGGCCCGGTGCAGAGCGCCCGTTGAGCTCATGGAAGACCTCCAGAATTTCGGGTTCAGTAAAGGGTGCGTCCAGCTCCTCAACCAGTCCCCCCCGGTAACGAGGATAGTTCGCATCCCCGGAAGGGCCCAGCGGAAGATATCTGTCCGCCAACCCCTGCAGGAGGGCCTTTTCGGACATCCCCTTCGCCTTTTGGCTATGAACGATTCTGTCAATAGCCAATCTGATTACCCTTGGACTGCGACTCAAGTAATTGTTTGAGGAGGTTCCACTTGCCTCCCACTCATCTGTCCGTCAACCGAAGATATGGATCCCCCACAGTGGTACCCTGGGTGGCTTACATCCCTACCACGGCGAGTGGACAGGAATGGAGACGATACGATTCGACAGGATTGTGCACGTGGCCTGCGCTTTAGTGGTTATAACGTTACGCGCGTCGGCGTTGCTGGAATGGAGACGGGTAGGGGAAGAGGGGGAAAGAGTGCGGCGAAGGCGCCTGTGCACGTGGCCTGCGCTTCTGTGGTTATAAATTCACGCGCGCCGGAGGTGCCGGCGCGGCTGCAGCAGCGGTTGCGGCTGATGCATGGAAGGTGCGGTGACCGCGGCGGCGCTCGTGTAGGCGTAATGTGGTGACCTATGAAAAATTCAGAGCCCTTTCCCTGTCGAGAAAATGGGGTTAGCGAAGCTTGTGGCAAGACGACACTGTCGCAGGCGTTCCGCTTCGTTTGCCATAACTCGGGGTCGGCGGCTCATCGCTAACGTTTGGGCTCAACATCGCGCTCCCGCAACTCGGGGTCCGCGGCTCTTCGCTGACGTTACGCCTGCGCTTCGCCAGCCCTCACACTAGATTCGTACGACAAGCTTCGCTTACCGCCATTTTCTCAATAGGGAAAGGGCTGGCGATTTTATCTTTGGGTCCCACGTGTGACAAGGATAGTTCAAGGGTGCTTTACAGGTCCGCGAGCCCACAGGGGTATCTGGCATTGAGCTTGGACCATTTCTGCAATATCACCAGGATCGGCCCACATTTCAGCGTGACCCCACCACCGCCAACACCTGTGAGCCTATAAAGTATAGGCCGCATGCACGCGATCTTGCGCGCGACAGCGATAAACGACGCGATGGAGATGGCTGTCGCGGTCGCTCGTTGCCTACAAGTACCGCATGCGAGCGACGAGATCTCCCCGGTGTCGCCGGTATGAGGGCGCCGAAACTGGCGTGACGCTTGCTCCATAATTTTAAGTTATGTGTTTTAGTGTAAAGAGCAGCATAAATATTCCTAAAGGTCTTGCACTACGTTATCATCCTTGCACGTACCAAAATCAAACGGTAGTGCTTGACTGATGTATATCCAGTTCCGGCTTCGCGCTATTGGCTAGTCGCTCATAGCACTTCCGGGCGACGAATACTAGATTTCTAGAACCGAGCGATCTGTTCGCGCGACTGGCCCGTTTCGTCGCTCGAAGTCGCCGCTCGTCGCCGTCGCGCACAAAATCGCTCTCATGCGGTTTGGGCTTAAAGGCGCAACCGCATGCACGCGATTTTCGAGCGACAGGTATTGCCGTCGCGGAGGGCGATCCGTCGCTGTCGCTGGTCGCGTCGCCGGTTTCTGGCCAGCCAGAAAATATCGCTTGTCGCCCGGAAGTCAGCGCGGCGACATCCGCTGGGGACAACGATTGCGCAACATGGCAGCAATCAGTCTGCCCGCTTCCATCTGAATTCGCTCTCTGCTGTGACAGCGAACAATAAATAGTACAATCATCAGTCATCGCTAGCTGAGGACTAAGCATCGGCGCTCTCAGTTATTGAGATCGGTACTCAACAGATGGCGCCACGGCATTTTACGCTGGCCGCATGGGACAGATTTCCACGGGGGATGATAGCATGTTAGCTAGATCTAGATAAATGTTGACTTTTGATGAAATTGAGATTACGCGCGCACGGTAACATTTATTCGCACAACAATGCAAATCCGTCGCTACTCGTTTTCGCGATGCCGCCTTCATGTGGTTGCTCCACGCCGCGACACGTAAGCGCGACAGGGTGTTTGTGCGATTCGTTACGTTGCTTTCCCTCAACACTGAATCTGCAACTGTGGATCAAAAGATCGAAAGAATAAAGATGCTATCGAGTTCATGCTATATTCTTATCATGTAACTTGGTTTGCACGCGCTTTTAAAACTTGCAGCATCAATACTTTAGTGAAAATATGCAAACCTGGAGTAATACATGCGATTTGCCGAAATTTCAGCTTCAGGCAACTTTCTTGTGTGCACATTTTCTAAAGTTAACGGATGAAGCACGCACGATGGTATAAGCTACAATAGAGCAATTAACTGCAGTATTCGTGTTGGCTAAATGTACTACAGTGCAAGACATATTCCATGAATAGTACGAGCGTAACATCTAAATTTTTGACACATAAAGAACAAGTTTCCCATCAACAAAAATGCAAAAATGCTGCCGTTGTCACCCCTGCGCTGTACGTGTCAGAACCACTCCAGCACCAGATAATACTTCATTCCAGATGTCCATGAGCGAGAATACAAATGGGCTCCGACTGGACCAAACCACTGCTCCACCGCGCACCAGACCATGGCGACATTCTTCGCGTATACGAGTATACGCTTTCATATGCGAGCAACTACTGTGGCGCATGCACAATCACTTCCTGATCTACCCAAACGATACCGGCTTCAGTGAGGCGAAACTAGCGCTTCCACCAGGTCACTAACGATAGGCACGATTTGCTATTAGTGTTTAACCGCCGCTTCTCGCAGCGGTAGGGCCCAGCAATTCGGCGTCGAGGCCGGCGTGTGCATCTGTAACAACCACACAAGCGACTGGCCCTGCACAGTCTGGGTGCGATAAAGAGGCGCAGATATACACCAGCGTCACCCGGACAATGTGGGTAGAGGTAAAAACTTGTACAAAAAAAAAAAGAACATTTATTCTGCTTCTGCCTTCCCGGCAAGGCAGACAGATGGCGGCCACCTCCCGCGTTACAACAACTGTCCCGGCTATCGAGGCCAGGAGTCCGCCGACAAGTTTTCAACACCCCTGTTGACTCGGTTACACTCATGTCGCTGCAAAGAGAGAGACAGGCAGAGGCAACGGTTGAACAGCCGGCTTGCACGGGTAGACGCTAGGCGTAAAAGCGGCGTGGCTAAAGCGGCAAATTCCTACATTACATAAAAAGGGCACCGCCAGCGGTCCCCACTGTCCTGATCCGCAGCGTCAGCACTACGCACGATTCGTTGCCGCACTTCGCTGCCGCCACAGCAGCACTATTGCAGAAAACGCTAGCTCTCTAGCACATACTCGAGTCTGCTCTACAGGGGGCGTGCCTTACCACTGGGGCGCAAAACAGCGTCCTGACATCACGTTTGCTATGGCTCGACCTCGACTGTCGGTTGGCTAACAGAAGACGTCCGCCAAAACACGTGGAGGAACGTCTGAACATTGGGTCTTGCTGCTTCGCTACAATGTATTGGGCCGCATACCTTCTGCACTGTGACCAAGCCTTCTTTGGCGCCGTCGGGACTAGGTACTGCAATTCCTAGAATGATGAGCGCAGATACCGCAGAATGCCTTGTGCGAGAGAATCTCGTGCTTACATTGGGTATTGCAAACGTTTGAATCCGCAATACATATAGTCGAGTTTACGGACCACCGGGGATCTCTGAAAACGTCGACTTCCCAGCAACCTGGAACAGTAGCTAGTGAAACCGCACACCACGATATTTGCATACACTAGTAGAGGCTCGACATGAGAATACCAGGCTGCGGAGATTCGATCCCGTGGTCCGCAGGATTTTGTGCTTGACGGTACAGCGCGGTTGAGTGAAACTGCCCGAAGCTATTCCTGCACAAGCGTGTTAACAGCTGCCGGCGCCACCCACCACGGAGTAAACATTCGCACATGCCCTATAACAGCGGACCTCAATGCACAAGACCGCGAGTGTGTACTTAAGACGCAGGATCTCTTGCGAAAGGGTCGAGGGTGGCCACTGGGTCCGTGCAGTGTCGACCAGAAAGGTTAAAAACCATGGTGTGCTCGGCAAGCCCCCTCCTCTTGCACTCCACCCGTTTTCACAACAGCTGCCCACCCAGTTCGCACTTTTCACGGGCCTTCCCTAACACAAGCGACTAGCCGCAAAGTTGCGCACTCCCGTTATAAGGTGTTAGTACGCGCACGCAGCTACATGGAGCGCATACTTGTCTAATAGCTCTGGCTCTCGTACGGTTACTGGTCATTATGATCAAATGCAGTGTCATTGGCTGCAACATATGAACTTTTTCTCTCAAAACCCCCGCTAAACTTTTATGAGCAGTGGAACGCTTGCTTAATATCCTACAGAGGCCTCAGCAGGCAAGTACCGAGGTTACATGTTTCCACCCCCAATAACTGGCAAAACCTTTTATCACTCAAAGATGCACGGAAACAAACCGTCACAAAATGAGATCCCACATTGCTATAGTGTTGCAATCTAAGCCTGCAACTTCAATGCCAGTGGCAACATTTAGTAAAACTGCGCTGAACCACATCTAGAGGCAGTCCTTGCAGGGCCGCATCCTGCCCAACATGCTAAATAAAACCTGACCGCTTGGTTGTTGAACACTTTGACGCCATAAGCTGCAATAGTAAGCGGCCCTTTAGACACGATGTGTCTGTCCAGTGTGGGAAGGTCTGATACAATTTGCTTCGTTTGGCTGTGCAGCTAACTGAACGGTATTCGAGGGTAATGTTATGTGCTATGACACTTCTAAAAAAAAGGTAAGCCAACTTTCAGAAGTATAGGAAATGCTGTAGTTTGTGTATACTCCCAATCATTCCCACAGTGGATAGAACATTCCTAAACACGATCCTTCTACTACACAGGTCAGTGCAGCCAGCCGATGGATGTGAAAGGCTGGCAGTCAGATTTTACAAGTGTAAGGGCCAAAGTGCATTTGCAACCTGCCGGCTCAACGATACAGCAACAGGTGAAACACTAACGCCATGGGGAAAGCACTAATGGAGACCATCGCCGCCGCTGCTGCTGCGACTTGTCCACGCACCGGGCACTCTTACAGCTACAAGGGGCTGGTTCCACACTCGTTATCCATTGACGGCTACCAAACGCCCAGGCTTTTGACCCAACAGGGCAGATAACCAGAACTTCTGATGCCGCCGTGGACAACACATGCTCATCACTCTATAGTCATCTTCAGGGGGCAGCCACGCACCCGATGATGCAACCACCACAGGGGGAGTGGAACTGGCGTGTCACACGCTCTGCTTCACACAGCTAACACGGAACGCGCTTGCTTGTAGAAAGAAAAAAAAAAAATTGAATGAGAAACCACCACCGGGGATCGAAATCAAGGGCACACGTTTCTCTTCCATCATCAGTTCTCAGTACACTGTATGCGCAAACAGGAGGGCAAACAAAAGGAATCGGGTGACAGCTCCGGTAAATGACAATGTTCTTTTTTTAATATAACGATGCTGCTGCGAGGAGGGAGAAGGAAGGGGGCAAGGGAGGGCAAGGAGGACAGGAGAGAGACCGAGTTGTGGGAGAGCGTAGAGTCCAACATGTGAAAACAAGATGTCAACGAGAGTGACGCCTTCGAGGGGACATAAAAAAAAAAAAATAAGTGGTCAGCTACGGAAGATCATAAATACAGTAGTGGTCGCAGGCATTCGCTGGCCCCTCCCTTATATTCCACAGGGGAAGAAAAGAAAGAAGCGCTTCCTACGTTAGGCGGTGTAAAGAAGGCCGCCACGCATCGTTTTTTTCCTATTCTATGCAATCCCTCCCCCTGCCTTCTCAATCTTTATCGAACAAATAAAAAGCTCTGCGCATCACTAGAACGTCATCCTCCTAGGGAAAAAAAAATCTAACAAACAGTTGCAGGACAGGAAAAAAAAAAAAGCTGTACACGAACCTGAACACTTAAAAAATTATGTCCGAGACAAGGGTAGCGGCAGGAGAGAGAAAAAAAAGTGGTCGCTGCCGTCGCGTCGTCCAACAGGAGGCACAAATCTTCCTTGGAAATAAATGTTAAACCTAAGTTTCTCTTTATCTGAGTATAGACTGGCACGCGCACTGCCTCAGCCCAGTGTCATGTGTGGAAAAAGTCCAGCCCAGTAAACACTCCCTCCCCTCATTCAGGAAAACGAAGAAAATAACACATAAGTGAAAACAACGGAAGACGTGGGATTCTTGCTGTCGAAGCTCCCTCCAAGAACTGTCACAACAGAGGAAAGGAAGCAAGACGCTTCCTTTTTTTTGGCTACAGTGGATTGGACAAACCAAAACAGCAGTGAACAAATGAAACCCGAAGAAAGGGGTGGTTTTGTTGGGGCACATGCACTCAAGTAGCTTGGGCCACCTACCCCCCTCCCCCTACGAAAAACACCTAGGCACAACCGCAAGGGAACAAAAAACGCGCGGGTGGGGTTCTTGAACTCTGGGCGTACACAAATAGGAGGGTGGGAGAGCAACAACGGAACCAGCTATCCGACAAGACCCGAGCACCCCGGTTGATGGGGCATGGACACAAACCCCCCATTAGAAAGAAACTGCGCTTCTAGAAGGCCAAATTCCTTTCGAAACGGAAGGGGAGAAAAAAATGGGAGCACGAAACATTGGACCAACTTGCGTTCCTCCCCCTTCTGGACATTAAAAAAAAAATGCGCAAGGGGTGGCGGAGACTTAGGCGGCCGCGACACTACACACCACGGCTCAAGAAGTGACACCACACAACGTGACCGCCCGATAATGCTCGCTTTGTTTCGAGACCCTTTCCCCCTCAAGTGAGGTTTGGCAAGACGAGATATACAGAAAGGGGGGGGGGGGGGGTCGGAGGGTGTCCCTTCTTCCACACGGTGGACACGAAAACGAGACAACGAACGAAAAGAGTCAGGAGGAGGAGAGCAGAGGAGGGGAGGCCGTGAGGTGAGGAGGCGCAGCGGTGGCAAGGACCACGACGACCAGAGGCGGCGGCAGTAGGAAGAAAGGGAAGGCGGCGATGAGGAAGGGGAAGGAGAGGAAGAGGGCGGCGGCGGCAGCGGCGGCGACGTCGGCAGCAGCAGCATCAGCATCGCCATCGGCCAACTGCTGCGAGGGACGACGGTGTCGGCGTTGCTGCTGGGGCGGCCGCGGCGCGATGGGAATGCACGCGGAAGGGGCTCGGCGCACACACGAGGATCAATTGTCACCACCTTCCTGCTGCTCGTCTCCGTCCCCTTGGGTGTCTGACGTCCAGAGCTGCGCAGCACACAAAACACCACACGTCACGCTACGAGCCCGCACTCATCAGAATGCCACAGTGCAATTATGTGCACAAATACTAAAGACTGAATTGGCTTAAAAACAGCAGTGCACTGTTGCATTCCAAAAAGATTGCAGCAATTAAGTCTTCCACTGTATAATTTTGTACAAACCATCACTTGCATTTCTACCACAAGCCGTCGATTTCCACTAAGGACAAAGGCCTCTCCCAGCAATCCGCTACCTGTGACCCAACCTTATGCCTGCAAATTTTCGAACTGCATGAGACCAGTCTTCTGCAGATCTCGACTCCACTCTTGCAACCATACTTGCCAGTTCAGTTTCTCACTCATTGAAATGTGGCTTGGCACCACATTTCCATCATGCGAGGTGTTGTAGCGCAGAAGTAAGGGGGCCCTAGGACAAGCACTGCCTCAGTTTCCTTTATTTTCACACTACAACACTCAGATGGAGTAACAACTGGCCCAAACCCTCATTCTTTCCATTTCAACCAATGAGAAACCAACCGCAAACCTCGAAGTAGACACCTTCCCACAAATGACTGAAAAATATTTGCTATTCTGAGATGGAGATGCCAAAAGGAAATAGAAGTTTCAGGTCTATATCCGACATACTCAAAGTTATACATTTTCTCATTCAGGCCTAACGTACGTTTCTGCAGGGTGCTCTCAGTATTCCTTGAAGGGTTCAGCAGGATGTTCCCCTTGCCTAGACATTACAAGACTGACAGCAACGAGAACCTTTGTTGTACGCTGCAGCAGCAACATGACGAGTTGTCGGATACAAAAAATGTTTAACATTTATGCAAAGCATAAGGTTAACATTAATAACCTGAATTTGAAACTCGAGACAATTTTAGAATAGCGTTTGTCTTACGTAGGTTAAATGCAAGCACCTTTACAGGACATTACAGTGTGTCCCTTACGCTTTATTTGACGAATTGAAAGCATTATGAAACTTGTTTGCATATGTTGTATCCCCACCCCTTACGTAATACCCCTATTACGACATCTTTGAGGAAATAAAATGAAATGCCTCGTTTTTCTACTAAGCATCTAAAGACTGGAATGCCCTTCCTCATCAAGTCGCTGCTGTCACCTGCTCGTCACAATTTGTTCCAAGATGTAACAAAACTTCGTTTAACGAATGGGAACATGTTAACATAAGGAAAAACGTTAGAAGACAGGGTGCAGTCTGATGCCTCGTGCCAAGCATATAAGCCAAGACAACCAATTAGCAATCATTTTTGTTTCTATGCTGACGCATCTCAGTAGGCCTACAGATGCCAAAATCGTTTAACTACCTCAAAGCTAGAAGTTCTGCGCGATCAGTGATAGCGTAGCCGCAACAAGATTTCAGGCTTAACTAGAAACCACGGGTGCCGCAATGTTTAACAACGCTATTTCTTAGCGAACATTAGGATTACCTATGTTAAACTTAAATCAAGTAATGTACGCTACCATAGCATGCATTAACTGCATAACACGATAATGTACGGAACATGGAACAGCGAGAATAATGCTACTCTAAGGCTTTTAACTCGCGAACCTCATTCATGGACACTAGCTGCAGATGCAGCCCATTGCAACTAAGGTAAATCATCACCAGACTGCACTGAATCCAGTGGAGTGCTTAGCATACACTGTCCGTAGGCAATTTTAGTGAAATCTTTATACATGAAATGCAACAAGCCCAAGCTTTCCGCTTCTGCTGTTAGCTACACAGAGGAACCAAAGGGGGAACTCACCGTGAGGTTATCTCTGAGAAGCTGCATTATGAGCGTGCTATCCTTGTAGCTATCCTCATTTAACGTGTCCAACTCCGCGATGGCGTCGTCGAATGCCTGCAAAAGTGCAAGAACACTTCAGCGCGAGTCACATAGGGGCCTACATTGCACCTTGCAACTTATACAATGTTGACTGGCCAACCTAAAACCCCCTTGTACTCCAAAAAATGTCCTTGTAACCAAATTATGCTGAGAAAAAGGCTGCAAGTTTCCACACTGCACACCACGCAACATTACTACCCTAAAAAATCATAGCGCACTTCAATAAAACCCCAAGGTTAGGCATGTGCATCCGCTAGGCAGAAAATCTGGTTCGCACTAACACAGGAACAAGGTTAGGGTAAAGCAACTGGAGAAAGGGCAAGAAGGCACACCGTGTATTCCCGATTTCATACCCCGGAGCACGGTGTAAAATATGTACTCTTTAGGTGAGGAGACTCGCCAGACTCGATCAACCAGATAAAGTAGCACAGGCGTGCGCCGATCGGCCCGGTGATGGCAGCGGATACCTATCGGCAGTACGACGCAACTTCAACACAGAAAGCTTTTTATTGGTTTAATTTCCGGTTGTTATAGCAACCAGTGGTTCGCGGGAAATCCGAAATCATTTAGTGATGCACGAAAGTAGGTCACCGGGGAGAGGGCATGCGTGCGTGCCTTGTCGGCGCACGCTCTCGCCTGCGTTCTAACTAAAGTTGCATCGTTCTGCTGTCACCGCCCCGATAGATGCGCGCCCTTGCTACTTCATCTGGTCGATTGCGTCTAGCAAGCAAGCGGAGAAGTGTCCCCACCTAAACAGTATATATATCTTACACCGTGCCACGGAGTCTCTCGTCCACACTTCACACAGGATGAGTGACATAAATTAAAAACATTTGAGAGTTTTACACATGCTGCATGAATCTTGTGCTCTCATTTTACAAATGACACGTCCACATGTCGAAATTGAGATTCTTGGGTTTTACATGCCAGAACTCCAATCTGATTACAAGGCACATGGTAGTGGGGGAATTTAGATTAATTTTGACCACCTGGGATTCTTTAATGCGCACCAAAATGCACGGTACATGGACGATTTTGCATTTCCCCCCCATCAAAATGCAGCAGCTTTCCACACTAGATATATACACCTGCACAACGGCAAAATTTGAAATGCTAGCTTCCTCGCGCTAGAGCATATATACACTTGCACAATGTCATGGGTCGGCGCAACAGCATGGAGCCAAGTGAACAGATCCCTGCCATGTCAACCAACCGGCTTAATTCAGTCTTGACCACCAGTTATATGAACAGACCACCGTACGTTTTCTACGATACAGTGGTTGGTAGCATAAACTGACTGTCTTAAATTTACATTTCGTGACAAGCGAGAACCATTGTCAAACCTGTAGCGCGAACCCGAGCTGTGGTATGTGGCAAGTTTAACTCCGAGCCCGGGACTAGCTGCCACTGCACAACATGCGAAGCTGCTCAACAGCATCATGTGCTTTGCAATCTGGACACCGGGAATGGCAGCCAGGCTTTTTGGGCGAATCGTTGCAATGAGAAATAAGTTATCAAAACGATGCATTTCGCAAGGGTCGGTGCTTGTGTTTGACGCACTGTTGGTAAGCTAAGCTAGTTAGGCCGGGCAGCACCTTCGGCACTGGATTACTGAAGCAACAGCAGCTTGCGGCGGTGAGCCACTTGTGTTCTTGACCCGAAAATTCACTTGCGTGTTGAGCAGCATGCCGCCGCGGGATGCTTGCTGCTGTTCTTCAAAGGAACATTAAAGAACCGATATTAGGTCAGCATGGACTTAAAATACCATTCCAGAAACCTCACAGTGCTTGCTTTGCACCAAGAGATTCTGATGGGTCCACATTCACCTAGCACAATTTAAATAACCTGCCCCCAAGCGAGCAGTGGCGACGTCGCATACGCCATCACCACCCTTCCCTGTTGTCACCGAGTAAAACGGCACCCGACAGAACGGCACTACAATCTTTTTTTGCAAAACGCAAACATGCAGACATGGGCCAGGACAGAGCGTTCGATTCATTGATGCACCTGCCGATGTCAGACAACCCGTGACATTACATAGACGTGGAATTCGCTGCTACTTGCAGTTTGTGCAAGTTTTGCAATCCAGCAAAAGCAGTGCAGCACTACACGACAACAAAGCTACAAAAACGCTGAAGTGCGGGACAACGCAGAGTTGAGCAAAAAATGAAACCCTTCGATCGCCTGGGGCATAAACCACTTGTAGTTTAGGTGCCAAAACCACAATCTCATTATGAGGCATGCTGTAGTGCAGGATTATTCTGACCACCAGAGTTTCTTTTAATGTGCACCGAATGCATGGCACATGGGTGTTTTTTCTCCACGTCATTATTAAGGGTAATGCCAAGGACTTAAAAATCAAATAAAACTGAATATGTAGCATTTTCTTCACTCTTATAATGTAATGATCTTTTTATTACGAGTGGTTGAGTACTACTAGTGACCGTATTATTATGTGGAGTGCCTACTGCACCAGGCTAGTATTTTTATTCGCTTGGGTTGCCACATGGCATGCAGTCAGTATGAAACTAAATATGGGAATGTGGGCCCGTTTGATAAGAGATACTGCAACAGTGACTTATGAAATGTGTCGTCCATAATCCATCATTCATAGTCTGGCTAGTACTTGAGTGTCCCAGGCGAGACTGAAATGCCCTGCATTTGCCTCAATTTCTTGATTACTCAAGCTTTGTTTGCAATGACATGAATGCCTTAGACGCTCTCGAACATTAATCTATCACATTAGGTTGACTTAATATTTGCCTTTAGTGTCCCTTTAAAAAAAAAGCATTTTCACATATTCTACGAGAGGCCAGAAATAGTTTTGTGCACTGCACCGCTGCATGCATACATCACCGGAGTAAATTACATTGTATTTACACCATCTAGACAGCATTCGGCCAAACATTTGTTGATTGTACTTGACAAGTCCACTACAGCTGGGTCCTTTAGGGTATGTTGCATTGATAATACAGGCAGACCAAACCAAATGATAAGGATCGCCTGTTATATCCAAATGTTATATGCGGATCCATTCCAACAGGCATGGACTGTAGATACTGAATTGAATACTTTCCAATACAAATGCAAATTAAATTAGTTTTAATATTTCTATGCCACAAACATGCTTTTCCAGTACTTCGAGACAAAAAAGGGGCAATGCACGACAGCTCCCATTTACTGTTGAAACAAGTGTTAGCGTTCAAAGTAACTGCATTGGAAGGATTATGTGTATGAACAGCGGCCACATTCTTTGTCAATAACTTCACTCAGCGTGCGATGATACAGTAGACGTCCGTCAATTCGACTCCAGCTAATTCGATCGTGACCGAAGGTCCCGGCCAGCACCTATGCATTTCTATGGGCCCAAACTTCTGTTATTTCGATCCTAAATTTGGCCTTTGCAAGACCACTTGAACTCCACCAGTCAGCAAGCATGCACATGACCCCCTTTAGTAGGCAGACTGTCTAGGGGGAGCTTAGGAAACAGTGAATGCATTAAGCACGTCATCTCCCGTCGAAAATGACCAGTTTTGAACTGCCCTAGGACGATTTTCAAGCAATAACCGTAGCTCACAATGTCCAATTACGATATATACCCGATTCTAACAGCTGCCTTTTCTTTCCACTGAAAGAAAACTAGGCGAAAAATTGCCAGCGTGGTGCAATCAGATATGAAAACAAAACTGCCTTCGCAAGGTTTGTATTGCTTTACACTGCTTAACACGGATACATTGCAGCAAAGCTGACTTTAAAAACCAGTCTCCACTGTTAGCATTAGATCCTTGCCCATTTTTCTTTGTTAATTTCTATGTTAATTTTCTACTTTGGACACAGAAGGTGGGCGCAGGTTTGATTTGGGGGCGTGTTAGAATCCGGCAAATATAGCAAAATGAAGCTGCTGTGTGTTCCGGTGTTTTATACTGTTCAAGTCAACATGCCAGATAATTTGATCAATTTTGTCGGTCCAGTCGGGGTCGAATTAACAGAAGTCAACTGCATAGTGGAACGAAACTGCAGTGAGGCTTCACACTGGATGTCATTAATGCACAGCAAAATATCCGACAGCAATTACTGGAGATTACAGACCCATACAATGAAAACACCGGGAATACTCTGCTCATTGTAAACATGACCTACAATTAAAGCACAGCTAAATATTTAGAAGATGTAAAGTACATTGCATATTCCTTTGCCAACAAGTGGCAGTGACTAAACACAAAGCATGCAGATCAATAATCTGTTCAAAACCATGTCGCCAGCACACATGCCAGACGTTAACGCTGATACTGATCACCTACCAATGAAACTAACAATGACCACAGACATGCAGACGTGCAATTTTAAATGAAATGAACTTAACGAAAACTATTCTCTTAGAAAAGCGAATTAGCTAAATGTGCAAAAATTTCCGCTAAATGAACAAACAATAGGCTTTGTATGCATTAATGTGCTCAGCAGACAAAACCTTTGAGTAAGTTTGATTCTGAGAGTACACCCCACTTCGCTGCGATTTTATTGTAATAAATGCAAATAGTGATGCATACACATACATAGGCAATATCTATTGCATGCTATGTCAGTTGCCTCGATTTTGACCCTTGACCCTATTGAACCACCAAAAGAGAACTACAACATACTTTGCACTTTCATAATGATGCTTGACGCTGGAATGCCAATAAAAGTGCACTATCAGCGTACAATGACTGGCCACCTCAAATGTTGCAGTAACTTCACAACTTTTGTTGCTTCTTTGTTACTACACGTTTAACCCAAGTGTATATATGTATTGGCAACTACTGGTGTGTGGGTTCTGTGCTTGCTTTCCCCAGCTATGACTTGCACTATTTTTGGGGGGGAGGGGGGGAAATCTTGCTTGTGTATGGAACTATATGCTGATACTTGTATCTAATCTGCTTACTTGCTTTAGCAGCAAACAATGGCATATAGATGGTATTCTATGCATTTTTGCAGCTGAATTTACTGGTTACATAATTATGTTATAGAGATGCAAAATATGGGTGCCTAGAGGCTGTGTGGCAGCTTGCAGTGAGGAGCGGAATAATTACATTTATGCGACTATTCAGCCTTGCATATCCCTATAGCTGGATAAAACAATCATGGCTACAGTAGCTCAAAAATTAGCTGAACTCAGTTGTGCTTTTAATGCTGTATTCATATGGATGCAGATTCTGTGACAAATGTAATTGTATATACTTATTTGGTTAAAATCACGAAACCTCTTACTTTGTGTGAGCCTTGACACAAAATGATAAAACCCTATGTCTGGCTTTCTTCAAATGCCACAAGATTGCCAGTCCAAGCTAAACACGGCCAAACCTTTTTTTTTTTTTTTTTGCCATGCCTTTCACTGCCAATGCTGCACTGCATGTTCCATGTAGCAATTGATTAAGCAAAAAAAAAAATAAATATACATACGATGCAAACTGAAAGTTCCCAAATGTTACCACCAGTGCTTTAAATGTCTTGCTTACACCCAAACTAACAAGAAAAAGTGCCATCACTAGCATTGTGCAACCTCCCTTATAGATACCGACAATTCTGGAACCTGAAGGGCACCATACAACAGGGTGTGCTCAGTACAGTTCAAGCAAATTTTAGCGTGTAAGTGTCTACAGGCATGATAAGCAAGAGGGGAACATGGCATATATCCTGCCAGCTTCTACTGCCGTTGACAATCGCACATTTAGAAGCTAACCATCCCACAGCAGTTTCAATGTTGCTCATGCTGTTAGTAGACAGGTTGCAACATCTGGTGGGGTCAGTCACGAGACAACAAGCCTCGCCCTAGCGGCCCAGGCAGGCAGTGGCGGCAGCGTTCAAGGCACCCAAAGGCATGGCAGAAAAAAAAAAAAAAAAGTGGCCTCTAAGCCGTGTGTTACCTGCTTGGCCAAGTGGCAGGCCCGGTCAGGGGCAGTGAGAATTTCGTAATAGAACACAGAAAAGTTGAGGGCCAGGCCGAGTCGAATCGGATGTGTAGGCTGCATTTTGCCCTTGGAGATGTCGAAGGCCTCCTGGTAGGCCTTCTGAGACTCCTCTACCACACCTAGTTACAGGAGGGGGAACAAGGAAGAGAAGAAGAGAAACTTAAGAGATGGGCCAGAAATGTGGGTTACCTGCTTGGCCAGCTGGCACGCCTTGTCGGGGGAGTTCAGTATTTCGTAGTAGAACACAGAGAAGTTTAGGGCAAGCCCCAACCGGATGGGATGCGTGGGCTGCATTTTGCTCTTGCTGATATCAAAGGCCTCCTGGTAAGCCTTCTGAGACTCCTCGACCACACCTATGGCAATACACACACACACGATCCAGTCACCACACAAGCCGATGCCAACTAACAACTGCCCATGGCAGTCACCATAAAGCATGCCCCTTGCAAGTGTAGACAGGCCCTGTGGAGCAAAGAGGATGCATTCAAGCTGTGCAAAGTAGCTGCACAGAAGGGCACAGAATGAATTCAAAGCCGCAAGTTTAGCTCGTGGTGCAAGAATAAGCTATTGGAATAGTGTCAGACATGCCTCGCAGACCTAGTTATTACACTTGCAAAGGGCATTCTAACAGTACACTTCAGAGCACGAAGAACACTAGTCGTAAAACACTCGATGTGGCAATTGCAATGCATTCCCAATGACCAGTTACAAGTCCACAGCCACTTGCAGGCATCCCCCACCCTAGTATGGAACATGTGCGTGTTTTAGAACATAATGTGCTGCACAAGTGCCACCAATGTCAGAATGTCTGAGCCGGACAGATTCACCACTAAGAAAGATTAACAATTCAAAGTACTGTCAGCAGGCTTATCCATGCACAAGGTAAAATAGTATGCAGTCCACCTCTTCCCTTTGCTCTGCCCGCACACTTTGAAGGCACCTCACCGCCAAAACAGCTTGTGCTCAACAGCCACTTGTGCCATTCTCAAAGCATCAGTTCTAATGACACACGGACTCATGAAAGTAAGAGCTCGAAGTTTTTGGCTCAAACTATTGTGCAAAACCTATTCAGTCCTGTTATACCATTGCGAGCAGTATATCTGTATCGTCACAACTGTCAAAAGAGTCACCAAGAAAATGGCAACTATAATGGATGAAGAATTACACTGGTACCACAGTAGCCAGCACACCGGCACAATCTGTGCCTGGGCCCCTGCAACTCATTGCCAGCAATGTAGAACATCTTCATCCCCACCCAGATTGCGACATGCCAGTTTTTAAAACTAACAAGAATTGCAAAACTTTATAAGAAATCTTGTGCTACCACATCAATGCAAATTTAATCATTATGTGCCACGCTTGGACTGAAACAAGTGTGGGCCACACCTAATTGTATTGGATTCAAATATGCTGGGCAGCATAGTAAGCTGAAACCATCGTGGCAATCCATTTTGTTCCCCATTGCTTTATTAATATTTTGGCATTAGCTCAGACATTGTTTAAATGATGAGAGTTTTACGTGACAAAACCACAATCTGATTATGAGGCACACTGTAGTGGGGACTCCGGAATTTGAAACAGCTGGGGTTCTTTAATGTGCACCTATATCTAGGTACACGAGCGTTTTCGCAAATGCGGCTGCCATGGCCGGGATTTGACCCTGCGACCTCGTCCTTAGCAGCCCAACACCACAGCCACTAAGCAACCACGGTGGGTTCAGATATTGTTGCCCCCAACATCACAATATGAAACTATAAGGCAAATAATTACAAAACACATCAAATTTAATTGAGTTGTAAAACCGCTTCAAAAAACTAGCTTGCCAACAAAAATAAAAAGCACCCTGATTTTGCCCCAAAACTTAGAAAATGCAGGACACGCTACTGGGCATGTGAGCTGTAATCTAGGAATATGTGTGGAGTGTCCCACTTTAAATGCGAGCTTCACAGATGACACACGTCGCATGGGCCTGTATGTTATCTAACAGGCATTAAATTTACTTCTGTTGTACAAAGGTACTGCACAGCAAATGATTAAGCTAAGTGCTACATGCAAATGACCCATTTCATTGCAGAATGCCGATGAGGCATAAGCATTTCTGCACTTGTTTGGCAGAAAAGCCAGTGAATGGAACCTTCACACAAAGGCAAGCTGCTGCATTTTAAGGAACCAAGCCACTGCAATGGCCGATATCAAACTTGTGCAGGAACTGCATTTAAAAGTTGGGAGGTGGAATCATTTTTTCCAGATGGGTCACACGTCACAATGCACTGGCACAATGAAGGTGGCACAGTACTAGTCTGTTCCTGTATGATGTACTGAACAGCGGAACCTGGGTTTGAACAAAATTATCCCAGCCTTTTCTTCACAACTAAGAAGGCCTAACAACAGGGAACTAAACTAATCCTGCTGGTAACTATAGCCGAGTTAGCTGCACAACCTCCAAACTAGGCAACACACAGCTTAAAGGTCCATTTTAAGGTCCAGCTAGGTGTGGCAATCCAAAAGTACTTGTAGAAAAAAACTTTTGCACCAGGCCATCCAACAAGCGCAATGCAAGTACAGTGTTGGAAACGCTTCAGGCACACAACTGCTGCCGCAAATGAACCAGCTACTGATTGCCAAGCAACGAAGTCTACCCCTCTCACCCTCGGACCCGATACACGTGCTACCTGGCACATGGAATGAAGGAAACAACTTGGAAGACGTGTGCAATCCTCTTCGTTGTTTACGACTTTGCGGCACACATCTGCCAAAGAGGTTGCACCACCTAGCGCTGCATCATTAAAAATGCCAGAGGCAAAAGGCCAACAAAAACGTTCGAGATAAGCCAAAGCGCCCAATGCGAGCATGCTGTGCATTTCAATGAGGAGAATGCCGCAACATTCTGCAGGTTGGAAATTGGCACTTGCAGCATCGGAGCACCCTGTGTACAACTTCGCAAATTTAGGCGCTTAACAGTCTGCGCTCTGTTTAATACATAGCAGGCAATGCTATTAAGGCCCTAAAGAGATTTCTCTCGCTTTCAACTGCAAGCGAGAAGTGCTTCAGATATGAAAGAAAAAGCACAGGTATGTCTCATGTAAGTCTGTAACGTAACTCATACTTGCGAGTCGCAAAATATGACGCGCTTATTACACAAAATGTGTGGCAGATATGTACCCTTTTACTACTGGACAAGCGAAGTGTTCTTGCGACCAAGACAGTGTGCACACTGGCAGCATAGAGATGAGCAAATAGTATGCCATTTCACAAATCCTCACATCCACAAGTAGTAGTTCCAACATATGAAGTAATTCATTAAAAATTATCGCATGTCCTGTCGCACTGTGAAATGAATGCACAGAGCGAGAATTCTATGACCGCACTACTTCCGCGGCGTTGCCTGGTATGTATTTAACGGAGTACAGTTATTGTAACTGTGAACACCAGCAGTCTTGTAGTGCTGGTGATGCCTATGAAGGAACTAACGTGCTACTCCAACTGAAACATCACAAGGAGCCACTCCAGGGCAACGTACAACAAAAAATATGAGGAGCAGCAACTTTTTCACATAATGATTGCTCACGAAGGGCTTAAATCTTAACATAATGGAATTACAGTGGCTAGTGAAAAAGGACTGCATTTGTCAACGAGACTACCACAGTGTGCCAGTGTATAAATGCCAATGAGTTTAAACATTTGGATCAGGGAGCTATTTAAAAGAGATTTCAGAGATACTTCCCAAAAGATTTAGTTAATCAGCATAGGAGGCATCCAGCAAGAAGCACATGGAAGAGTGTAAACGAACGGCAAAACAGTCTGGGAGGAAGTGTGTAACAGACAAACAGAAGAGTTCAAAAGGGCCCTGAAGCACCTTTCCGAGACCTGAGAAACATTCAATAGATTGTCATGCCTTCCAACGAATACAAACCCAGAAGCAATTTTTCAGACACCTATACGAGCATAAATTGTGAGAGTGCTACTACTTTCATTATTCCCTCTCGTCTGTTGTCCTCAGCAGGTGCAGAGCAGAAGATAGCTCGTCTTCCTTCTTGCGGCATGCTTATGGTAACCTTTTGAGATGCACCTCCTAACAGCTTCCCATTTTTCTAACTGAAGTCTAATGTGTGCAGGTGAACGAGTAATTCCTAGTTAAAAAAGATGGACAATGAATGGTGCTTAGGGGCTCCACCTGACAGCTTTAAAAATGGCAAGAAGCTATTTGCTTGAAAAGAGCAGAAGCTGTCTTTATGCACATAAGGCTTAAGAAGCACCAACTGGGCATACAGAAAAAAGTGCGTGTGCACGCACACACACATACACACAGAGGCACTTCTATATGTATATGCATGTATGACCCTTTTTCTCCATGTCCAGTTTGTGCTTCTTTAGTCCTTATGAAATACAAACCTGCCAAAACTAGAGTGCACTAGAATGGGGGATTGGGTCCAGCAGACGCCTTGCAAGCGCCGAGGGTGAAGCAAGAAACGAAATTGTGGCAGCGCTGCCGTCTTACTCTGAAGCTCCGGCTGTTTCGGCAGCGCCCATTGGCTAAGGAGAGCTCACGGGCTGAGTAGCTGTCGTCTGCTCAACGCACCGTCGTTGCGTCGTTGGCATTCTTTCCGCCGCTCTTTTTCCGTTTTATTTACAATAGATCGGTGGGGAATAATATCAGTGTTGCCGCCACCGAGTATCTAAACTAGATGCAGCAGAGTGAAACGCCTGTCAAAGCTCCCAAGCAGCTGCGGTAGGGTCTCCGACCCGACAAGCGTTCAGCCAGTGCACGGGGCCGCTCATTCAGGAGAACGCGACGACGGTGGCGCCACCAACTTTTCAATAAAAAAAAAAAAAAAAGCCTCAGCGGGGAGCCTGCGTTGGACCCACTCCCCCCAATCTAGTACACACTACCAAAACTGCCACCCTAGTGAATCTTTGTTAGCACCACACACACACACACACACACACACACACACACACACACACACACACACACACACACACACACACACACCATGTACAGTAGCAACAGAACTTGGCTGAAATGCTTGCAGCTCTGTCACCAAGCTAGAGGGGTGGTTCAGGGTCTTGTTTAAACAATACAGGTTGTGGCGCATGGTTGCCAGGCTGCAAGCCTGTAGCCTCTCTGGTGCAGCATCATCTGGCTCCAATGTCCCACTAATTGACGTTGGCATACTGTTTCCAAGATGATACTTTTTGTGTCATGCTGTACGAGTATTAAACCACTGATGCACTACAGTGAACCTTGCTGCCTCAGCTCTTTCTGCACTGGGGCTACTCAACATAGTGCTCCCCAATGTTGCTGACTTTTGGAAGAAACCAACAAATCTGCTCAAAATGGCTTTCCCATTGAATGTTTACAGTTGTCTTTTACGTGTTCCACCAGAATGATGAGCTAATGTAACACCTCAAATGAAAGTACGCACATGCCCTGTCATGCTGCTAAAAGGGCGGGGGTTGGAGGAGGCATTCTTCTAACATGACTCGTACCCACATAACTGTTTTAACTCTAGTTTTGTCAACCTTAACCCTTTTAACAAGTGCCATTCCCAGAACACAAGAAGCCAGCTAATCAGTGCTGTCCAAGGCCACAGACACTGGAATAGTATTCCTGGTGAAATAATGACTATCAAATGATGCTTTTAACGACAATCTGCATATCATTGGTAGCACTGCCCGAATACTTTTTCCATTACTGTACGTTATATTTACCTGGCTATTTTTGGCTTTTCTTTGTCTTATTAACAGCGCCTATATTATTGTGTGCTCTGCAATTGTTATTTGCTTCTGACATGTGCACTGCACACCCCTTATTAAATGCCCTTTAATGAACTTGTAAGATACAATAGTCAAGTAAACAGAGTCCTACAGTCAAAAACTGACTGCCCCTCAGAACACACACCCGGATTGAACAGATTGAATAAAAAAAAAAAAATTGATCCTAAAGAACTTTATGGCCTCACTGACATTTGCCACAAGACACCTGCTGCTACAGATGTGTGCAGAAACCAATACAAACAGACCAGAACATTGTACACTTTTACCACCTCTGAATTTAATACCAATATTCCTAGCCAGAAGTTATTTGACTAAAACTTACTGCCTATCTCGAACCCCCCCCAAGAGTGTCCAAATCTAGATCAATGGTTGGCAAAACTCAATGCACAGTCACCTTTTAAAAACCTGCAATTCTTATATGCAGAGAACCACAAAATTGCATTTAAGGCTAGAAGACTAATTGTTGCCACAATTCTGGAGAAAAATGTGCTTCTGAACCACTAATGAAAAATGACAATGTCATTTACAGCCAAAAAAGACAAAGCTTGCGCAAATTTAGGCACAGTTTATCAATCCGTGCAGGCTGAAGAGTCATATGGTGCACGCCGACACTAGCACCAAATTCCTCTCTAGTAGTCACTGCATGAAACTGCAATGGCTGCTCTTTTTAGGGCCGCACACCCAGTAGTAGGGACGACTAAGCCCTGTATTCACAAATGGGCCTCACCTCTATGCTTTTCCGAGACTCCAAATGAAATGCAACGCTACCATCCAACTGAAGCGCGTTTCAACAATGCTTACGTTCTACAATGAAATAAGTTGCTTGAGAAACACCTCAATTACAGCATACTTGAGCAGATGCCACAAGCGCCAGGTTACAAAAACTCGCTTGGGAAATGCCATGGAGAGTCTCCAAGGCACCGTAACCACTTCAGTCTAGAAGTGGTGATGTCATTGCACTTTCTTGAAGTGTCGAGTGGAAGCACAATACTGAGGAGGGGTACTCACTGTTCCTCTGCTCGCCGGTGGCAACCTCTGCCAAGTACCTGTAGTAGTCGCCCTTCATTTTCAGGTAGAACACTTTGCTCTCGGCATTACTTGCCTTGGGGATCAGATACTTGTCTAGCAGACCCTGCAACAGGACAAATACCTGTGATCAATACTGCACCCAATGTACACTGGAAGCGCACACGTTAACTACAGACTGACATGCAGCACAAGGACATTGAAGGTCTTCCCAAGATGAAGTTATATAACCAGTGTACTTTATTTCTGTGTGCAGTGCTTATGTCATGGTCAACTTTTTTTTTCTTCTGTTGTGTACCATGGAATGATTAATGTCAATTTATGTCTTAATTCTGTTTCCATGCAATTACATTTTGCACATTTGTCAACGGGTGTGAATTTATCCTTTTGCCATGTGAGGTACTGTTGAATGGGTCTGAGATGTAAAGCCAATCCCTGTCGAAGTGACAGAGGGTGAGAACACCATCAGAGTGCCTAACAGCAGTCTTTGCTCTCGCTCCATTGTACATGAAAAACTATTCAAGGGTGCAAAATCGTGCAACAAGCCATCTTAGGAATTAGCATTGCTTCAAAAGCTCACATTAATTAGAGCCACTGCAGCTCTACTTCCAGTCTGACTTCTCTACAGTCTCGTCTCCTTCTCGCTACACAGGCTCGATTTTTCCAACTTCCATGCTTCTTGTGCCAATGTGTAACAGCGACTGAAAGTTGGGGATGTGGTTGAGGGAACACAGATTGATGTTATTTTAGGACAAATTTCATGTTAATTGAGCATAGCTGTAGTGATGGCTCAAGCAAGACACCTGTTATGGCGCTCAGCGCTTCGCCTTACGAGCAGCATTTGGCAGTTAGGCTGAATGAGCAAGTGATTTCCTTTAATCACCTGTGCTAGAAAGGAAATGGTCATAGGCACAACGGAACTGCGAGTTGCAAGTTTCATGACAGCCAATGCACCAGCTGACAGTACCATAGTGCAGGAGAATGTGATGCAGATCAGGGAAGCCCACTCTGAAAAGGCAGCCAGCTTATCCAACACAAAGCGCAAGTTGGCTGCCCCCAATTACCAGCAAATTCGCTTGTGTGCTTAGATGGCACAATGAAAAACACTGAGCATGGTTGCCACAGGTTCCCCACTGACAATTTGCACCTCCACACATTACCACACTTAATGCATGATCAACACGAAGAGCCACCATACTTGTGCGCAAGGCAAACTTCATCAACATGCCCTCTGGCTCCTGCAAGATTGAATGGGGCAAACTGTCTTATACACGTTTTTTCAGACCCCTGTATGGTATGGTCAACACAGCCATTTTTCGGCATTGCGCACTTGTACGAAGGTCTTGCTCCTTGAAACTACAAAAATTATTTTGAATGCCAATGCACTTCAAATGTAATCCCTTCTATTAGTGCGCAAAAAATGAAGCTCGCTTCTCATGCATCACATGTGCGTCAGTTGCAAGGCCACAAGCACAGAATAATGTCTGGACAGCAATGCGTCATTCCAAAGATCACCTACTAAGCACCAGCAATCTTGCTTTCTTTATTTGTTCCAATGCGAAAATCGAACAATGGTGGGGGCTAAGAAAAGCTGCCATGAGGCAGCTGGAGGTGTCCTTAGCCCGCTAGTTCCAGTGCTGAGAAGTACCTCACAGTGGCTAGGCCAGCCGCTGGGCTTATTTTTGAAAAAAGAGTAGACTTTTGTAAACTAAAAACGACATCTTGGAATCTCCTCCAAGGACTGAGCATGTCCTCAGGTACGATTCAACGCGAGAGATCAACATGGAGCTCTGAATGCTGCTAAGTGGCCACCGAGCCTGGTTTCACGAATACCAGTGGCAAAAGTCACATAGCACATGCCACTCTTGAAACACACTGTCCTCAAGATCAGAGCAGCATAAGTTCGAGCACACTGCCGCGTTCTCCCAGTCCATTAAACGCAATGGAGGGGGGGTTAGGGTTGTCACAGTAGCCATCATTAGCAGGAGCTGGGCAATCAAACCACGCCTCGTTACAGAGGCCTGCACGCAAGGGAGAGCGCCCTAGCCGAAACTGCGTCCTCCTCCCCCACACGCGGTGAGAGAGCAGACCGTCGGCAAAGCCAGAGCTCAAAGCGTGCCCCTCACGGAGGCCACTAAAGGTTGGCCCGCCAAGGTGGTACGAGGGGGCAACAGAAAAAGAACCGAGGGAAACCCGATGAATGCCAGCGTGAACGAAGAAAACAAGCAGAAAAGAAGCGCGAAGGCGGAAAGAAGGAAAACGCGGCAGGGTCGCGACCGCAAGGTGAGAGCCCCAGCGGCAGCAGCTGCAGTGGTGCAAGGGGGAGGAGGGTGGGAAGCCCCGGGGCCCGGCGAGAAATCGATAAGGCCCGGGACCCTCGACCGGCGGCGCTCGCCGGGATCGAGCGCCCGGCCCCAAGGTTTCTTCATTCCAGCCGACGGCACCCGAGATGGGAGAGGAGGGATTCCCTCACCCTCTCTCAGCTCTCAAGGAAATGAGCCCCGGGTTGGCGCGCGCGCACTGTTCGCGGCTCCGACGCTTCCTAGTCGAGCGGCGCCTCGCTCGGGAGACCGTCGCACGGTTCTACCGCAGCGCGGTCCACGCCCGAATCGCGCGGGCGCCGGTGCACGTTAGCTCTCGCCGGAAACGCTCGTCGCGAGTCGAACCCCGACGCGGCGGCACCCACGGCAAAACAACCAACTTCCGAGTCACGCACGAGGTAGGCAGTGCCGGCGCGACTCGGTGGTAGGCGTAGCAAGAGCGCTGGCCTGGGCGAACACGCGACCGCTCCTTCAATTTTTCCGGGAGTCGCAAGGACAAAACAAACAAACCATACTGGACGGCAGATTGGGGAAAAAAAAAAAAAAAAAGCTACTTGCAAGACGGGGCCGCTCAGCGAACCAGACAGCCGCCGCCTGCGGTGAAGGCGAGCAAGCCGGCCAGGCGACCTTCCCCAAGGTCGCTACGAAGTTGGCGCGCTAAGCTCACTGGCGTACGGAACCTCGTTAGCGACGCATTGGTGGTAGCCGATCTGGATCAGCCGACGCACCTTTCGCGACGCGTTGTCAATGAACGGGGAAAAAGTTCGTGCATCAAGATTTCCCACCGCGAAGGGCTAAGCGCGCAAGTAGAGGGCACGAGGCTGAATTGCCATTAGGTTCAACGCTATCATCCGCCGCTCCTCCGCGAACTCGCCGTGTGCAACGTTTAACTCCGATGCACTCACCAGCGTTCACAAGCCACTGAGTTCCGTACAAAAATGTACTACACGTAAATGTGACGCTAGGGGGGAGGTGCACGATCCAGCCAGAATAAGGAGTGGTTTTTGCATGAATTTACCTAAACCTATGGTTTTATTTTGGCTTCAAACGGCTTTGGCGCAGAAACAATACTTCAAGGAACTGAAATATATGACCGCTTGAATGTTTAAACGTAAGGACAGGCGAATCAACAGCGGTTGGCATGGGACAGACGAAGTGATCCGGGGCGCAGTAGTACACCGTGTGGTTTGTTCCATGGTTTTCCATGTTTAGTACTCGGGAGAGAATAGATACTCTTTGAAAGAAAAACCTCGTCTTCCATGTGAAAGGCTGTTGCCACCTTAGCTTCACCTACGCCACGTTACCCTGCTTTAGCATCATCTTCCTCTCACATAGAGCCCTTAACCTTTTTCTTAGATTGCACAACCATCGCGATCCGCCCCCATTTTTCGTCGTCAAGTGAAGCCACACTCCGAGTTCAGGTTTAAGGCTGTTTCACATGGTGCGATTTTGCACTGCGATTTTCGCAGCTGCGATTTTCGCAGATGCGAAATTCGCAACGGCCATTTCACATGGTTCGATGTCAACAATGCGATTATGCGACGCCCAGGGTTGCTTGCTGCCAGATTTTGTCGCACACGCTGCATAAATTCGTTTAATGTAATGAAAAAGACGTGCGCGTTATAATATAATTGACCTCTCTTTATTAGGACCAAATAATACGTGCGTTTTGTAATTTAAAAGCGCTCCAAAGTTTAGTTTGTTTTGGAGTGCGCAACAGCGGTTTGTGAAGCTCAATTGTTCTGTGGCTCAATACGAGGAGAAATGGCGGACGTAAACAGCTGTTCGCAGGTGGTCGTTCAGCGTTGTGTGCTGTCTCTGTGTGTGTTTTATGCCTGTGTCGTTCTACCTGCGGTTAAACAAATTACAAGAGGACCTATCAACAAGCCCTTATAGCTGTTGTCATCGCATATGCAGTATTCGGGATTCGGCGGAGTCGTCATGTCAACGCAGAGACCCTCGCGCTACCCGTGATTAACGTCAGCTTCTGAAAAACGGATGTGTGTATTGCTCGTGATTGCGCATTAGTGGTTCCTGCTCCTAGCAATATTCTTGCACCAAACTTAGCAGCAAGCACCAACCCAAAAGCTCACGTCTGCCCCTGAACAAAGCCGCAAAAGATCTGTGTGTAATTACTGAACGTGCAATGGAATTTGTGTTGTGAACGTTTATCTTAGCGCCAGCCTGG
The DNA here is from genome assembly GCF_013339745.2 of Dermacentor silvarum. Taxonomy (NCBI): domain Eukaryota; kingdom Metazoa; phylum Arthropoda; class Arachnida; order Ixodida; family Ixodidae; genus Dermacentor; species Dermacentor silvarum. The sequence goes on from NC_051157.2 coordinate 183,815,498, forward strand.
CTCGTCCGTCTCGGCGCCTGTGCTGTAATTATTCATACAAGTGCTCTCTGAATAATTGGAAAGGCGTAAAAGCCGACACCACATTTTTTTTTTTTTTTTTGGAGCTGCAGTCACTTGTGTACGTAGTATCGTATCATTCTGGCAGACATGGGCGTCGTCTATTTTCTCGCCCTGTTTCTTGCGCTGTTAGTGTGCTGTGAATCTGTATCAAGAAGCTTAAGTTAATATGCTGCAGTACGTAGCGCAGCCGCGTAGCCACACGGCTAACATTAAAATACCTTGTTAGGAGTACGTTTGTTTGTTTAATAACAAAATCGAACGCTAAAATTTTGTATTCATGGTGGCAAGTGTAAGGTAAGAAGCAATCGAAACTATCCGCTAATGGCATGCGTGTGCTTCTACCTGCTTCAGCACGTTATCCTTAAAGTGAGGCTGAATACCCCTGATAACCAAAAACATATGCAACTGGAGCAGGTGCTATGATTCCTCTCCTGGAAATGAAAGCCAGCATCCCAGTCTGTTAAGCTAGTCATGTACTTAACCTATATTAGACCAATGTTAGAGTATGCTAACTGGAGCCATTTAAAACTGGGTTATTTCACCAAAATAAGAAAGTGCAAGGAAAGTTTCAAGGTACAGTCTAATCTGGTATTCCCGAACCTATTGTATTAGCAAAACTTTATGCCTCCCTGAATTGCCTGCATTAACCCAATGCTGAAAACAGGGGAAGCTGATTCCCTTTCTTGCTGTTGAAAAGCTGCTAGAATCTCAATAACAGACCACTTATGTTCTGAGAGAAAGTGAGGGGCACTGACAATATCTCTAATCTTTTGTATGAGCCTTCACCTTGAACGAAAATGGAATAAAAATATTTACCTTTGCAAGCCTCAGAATCCAAACATTCTCAAAATTTTGAGGATCCACATTAAATTTTTGAGATACAGACAATAAAAAGGGTGCCTAAGTACAAGTGCACACTGAACACACTTGAGTGGTTGAGTGGCCAGCTGCGAATGCAAAAGCGTCCATAGCTGCTACCTCGAGGTAACTGCTAGGTTGCACGTGTTTCTCCTATAGCCCATGTACCTGGCAAGGGGAATGGTTATACGTAGTCCTGTGCTTTTTCTTTTTTTTTCAATAGGTGGTGGCTAGCTGATTCCATCTGTTTATGTATTTATCATTTGTGTGCATCTTATGTGCATGTGTTTGTGTCATGTTCTGATTGTTATACGTGCAGTGATGCAAGCATCTTTTTTTTTAATATATTGCACTACAGTCATTTATTAAACCTTGTGTTGAAATGTACAAAATGTGGCCACCCAGTAATGGTTAGGACAGACAGCAGGATTGGCAAAAAATATGATGCAGATCCAATGCACTTGCTTGAATCGACATGAGGCGAAGCTTTCACGCAACGGTGAGTTAAACTCTAGAAAACTAACTGCAGTGTTTACAGTTGTCCTTATTTCACCCGATGCAACACGTACTCATAGACAATGTTTGCTTGTGCACCGCACAGGTCACATAATGTAATGTATACATAGCACGGTGAACTCACTCAAACGTCGTCTCACTAAGACTTCGAACTAACCGTGAGTCTGAGTTCGTTTCAGCCTGACTGAGTAGAATTTTGGTGAATACGAGTAAGAGCAAGCTCAGTTGAGTAAACTTTTAGTGAATATTGTCATGTGGTAGTCGGGGAAAGCTGATCCAAGTATAATTTTAGTGAATATGAGTCAAAGCAAGCTCGGCAAGTAGATTTTAGGTGAATATGACTCAGTGCAAGCTCACCGGAGTAGAATTTTGATGAATATAAGTCGGAGCAAGCTTGGCTAAGTAGATATTTGGTGAATATGACTCGGTGCAAGCTTGCCAGAGTAGAATCTTTGTGAATATTAGTCAGATCAAGCTCGGCCAAGTACAATTTTGGTGAATATGAGTCAGAGCAAGCTCGGATAAGTAGAATTTTGGTGAATATGACTGAGCAAGCTCGATTGAGTAATGATGGGATATGGTTATACGAGTTTATGCGGTAATACATGTAAGTGCAGACTCATTAGCAACATTGCCTCCATCTTGATGGGCTATACCTACGCCTCGTGATGAGTCTGCATACTTTATGAGCTGTGGACATGCAAGACCCACCCACACTTGAAAAGATACTATCATTCATACGAAGGAATGCAACCGGCTGACTTCACTGCACAATCTTGATCTGCTTTTGTTTAATGAGTTATCTACTGCTTATAAAAACAAGGTGTTCGCCTGCTTTTCGCATTATTGCATGTGTTTTACAGGAAGTAGAGACAGAGAAGCAAGAAAAGGCAAGGATGTTTATGGCTATGTAGTTTCTTAGAGTACTGCAATATGTTACAACCAGCATAAACAAAAGTAATTCGATGCACTGAAGTAAGCGAAATGTGCAATTACCTTTTAATGTGAGGGTTAATGCAGATGCAGTAAGGATACAAAGTCTGCAACACACTGAAGGTTTATTGGTTTTTTTATTC
>NC_051157.2:184118107-184258106 GCF_013339745.2 Dermacentor silvarum
ACACACGAGACAACTGCTGCTGCGCAGTAGGAACAGCGCTATGGAAGATACATGGCGCAATGTTGATCCAAATAGTTCGCGAAGCTTCGGGCGAAAAGCGGTTCAGAACGAATTGTCACCGACATCAGCAAGGGTGGTTATGAGAGCAGCGATTGAAGCGCGACTATGTTTGGAGGCAACATACATTCGGAAAGAAAAAGCGTTTTTTTTTTTAATTAAAGCGAGACCAGATTCATTCAACGAAAATAAAATTCCTAATCAATTGTATATACGCAAGGCGATAAAATAACAACTCTGTTTTACTTGATCATTATCAGTAAATACTCTTTTTCAGCGCCCACCGTAACAGCGCCCACCGATAGCGGCGTGCGATGATGCCGCTTGCAGTCGCAATGCATTGCAGCTCTTCAAGTGTGCAGAAAGGCGCGCTCGTAAAGTTCACCTGTTGCAAAACGCCCCCCTTACACGTTGTGTTGTTACGTTTGTCGACGTTTGTCTGAATTTGGTGAGGCGTGTAGTTTCATTGTTTCTTACCTGTTCAGTCAAAAGTAGTGAGTTGTGACCGCCAGACAATTGTTTACTTTAGTTGTTTATGTGGGACAGCGCCGGCCGACGGGCTTGGCGTCGGACGATAGCACGAGCGCTCTACTCCCAAAGCGTTCGTTGGCCTCCAAAGAATGTATGCTCTGTGCAGCGATGCGATTTCGACACCCGTACGGCTGAACTTTTCCTGCATCGCTTTCCGTACTGAAATCTCGACGCGCCCATCAAGTCGAATGGCGGAGCATTTGAATATACAGCTCTAATAGCAGGCCTCCGAAAACAAATTTCGCGCCTTTGAGAACAAAATGACGTCACTTCTGTTTTGAACGGATATGACGTCAAATTATTTTTTCTTCCGCTGGAAGTGTCCCCTCCTCATAAAGATGGCGCTAAGCCCCATGAACTACCGATGAACCGCCATGTTTTGAACGTATGGGCTTTTATGGAAGCTTCGCTACCAAGTATATTTACCTTGCATGGTGTTTAACGAGGCTGGCGCGATCAGGAACGCCGGCAGCGGCGTTGCAGGCGTCGCACTTGGATGTTGTTTGAAATGCGGACTGCACCGCGGAGGCCGCCGCATTTCGATGGGGGCGAAATGCGACTCGTGTACCGCGCATTGGGTTAAAGAAACCGAGGTGGTTAAAATGGGTGCAGAGTGCCCCGCGACATACGGCGTACGTCATAATCAGATTGTGGTTTTCGCACCTAAAACCGCAGACTTAAAATGACACCGACGGAAAAACCGTCGAAATGAAAGCGCCAAAATGAAAGGATCAGATAGATTTAGCTTGTCGCTTACTATCTGCTCCACTCGGACCATTGTACAGTGCTCACGGAATGAAGCTCGTCAATTGAGAGCGAACTAATGCGTATTTTTTCGTTTGCGCCGTCTGCAGTTCGCGTGACATCGACGTAATTATGCCGCGTACACTTACATCAGTGTACGCATGACCTTTGGTGACCAAATGCCTAGCGACATGACATAGAACGCTCGAGTACTAGCACATATGCAAGGCTCTACTAAATGCTCCCTGTCGCGTTTCATTCCGTAAGCACTGTATACACGCACCACGGTGTGGTACGCATAGCTGCTGCTCAGCGGGAGTTTTGCTTATGTGTGTGCACGCACGACGCTCATTCATGCCAGCAGCTGAAGCCAGAAGACGTATTCTGCGACGATATCTTTCGGCGATACTATAGCCTTCGCGTGACGTTGTGCTCAAACAGCCACTCAGTGCGTCCGGTTTTGCTCAACCAGCCAATCAGAGCGCGCCTGAGAGCCGAGGCGACTATACTCGCGGACAACTTTCTGTGGCAATGAAGGGAAAGCTACGGGCGCGTGGATGCTGCAGATGTGTTACCGCGCCGAGTAGTCCGGCAGCGTTTGACAGTGCTTTTGGTTGCTCGGAACGGACGCTGAATCGACGCAGCTTTCACGTGCGACCAGTAGCGCACCCAGGATCTCTGCCAGGGGGGGTTGACAGTTTGCCAATACCACCTAAACAGCACTAGTTTCAATTTCTTCACGGGAAACTGTCAAAAAATGCGCTTTTTGCGTACTCGCAGACGATTACGTCTCTTACATCTTAGTTGCAGTACTCAAAGGCGCAAGGAAAGAAAAGGGGTTATTGAAAAGGGTGGGTTAACTCGGCCACAGGGGGGGGGGGGGGGGGGGGTTGCAACCACCGAACCCCCCGCCGTCGGTGCGCCACTGCGTGCGACTGTTTCGCGTTTGCCCAGACGCGGAAGGGAAAAGCTGCAAAATAAGTAAACTTTTACGCTCAGTGGTGTGTTTTGTCTTATTTAACTGTCGCTAATAAGCTGTTTATGTTTTCTCTTTCCCAGCCTAAACCAACGTGGATTAAAACGCGGGACTCTTTTCAGAAGCGCTCTCGCTTGTGCGCGCTTTGCCTATGTAGCTTTCCCTTCATTGCCACAGAAAGTTGTCCGCGAGTATTGTATCGCCGAAAGTGACCGATCGCAGGATACGTCCCCAGAACGCTACCCTGGCTGCGGCAGTGCCGATTGCACAGAGCGTGACGGTGAGTGCACCTGGCTTCGTTAGTTCCCCAGGCAAACGGCCGCGCCTGCGCCGTTGATACCGGGACAGCGCGACGGTGGCGTCGGCATCGACGGCGCGTGCGCGACTTGAGTATTCGAAAAATTGGCATAAAGCGAAATCGGTGTTTCCTCGCACATTCCTCGCGACTCTACAATATGCGCATAGGTGCCCAGGCAAACAAGCTACAAAAAAAAAATTACACATGCACACAGAATGGTATATATACAAAATAAGTATCCATCACAAATATAGGGAAGCATTCAGACACTTGCACAATAAATGCAGATATGGTAAGATCTAGATAAGCCACACGTAGTGCAAGATACAGATAAATCAGTAAATGAACGGAATAAAAAATTCCAACATGAAAACTAAAACAAGGAAAAATAAAATATGCGTCAATAATCAGATACAGTGCCACAGTCGATGATTGACACAGAACATTGAAAGTAAAATGAAAATCGTTGAATGCGACACACCTTTAATATGAGATTCTTTTATCAGAATCAGTAGTCTACCTAAATAGCATGATTTGCTGCATATATGAGTACTCGCAACCCGAATGCACTGTATACCATCGTTCGGTCATTGCTAGATCCACCTAGATTCCCGTATATAAGAAACCAGCACAGGTTTCTTATATACGGGAATCTAGGTGGGTCTAGCAATGATGCTGGTTTCTTATATAAGGGAATCTAGGTGGATCTAACAATGACCGAACGATGGTGTACAGTGCATTCGGGTTGCGAGTACTCATATAAACCAGCACAGGTTTCTTATATACGGGAATCTATAAGAAACCACCACAGGACCCGCCGCGGTGGCTCAGTCAGCTAAGGCGTTGCGCTGCTGAGCACGAGGTCGCAGGATCAAATTGCAGCCACGGCGGCCGCATTTCGATGGAGGCGAAATGCAAAAACGCCAGTGTGCTTGCGTTGTAGTGCACGTTAAAGAATCCCAGGTGGTCAAAATTAATGCGGAGCCCTCCACTACGACGTGCCTTATAATAAGAACTGGTTTGGGACGTAAAATACCATAAGGAAGAGGAAACCAGCACAGGGCACGTTATTTCCCATGTTTGATACTTGCTAAACAAAATTATTGTAAGTGGCGTAAGGCACTTTGGTGATACCTTGATATACATTTCCCGAAAGAATAAAATTAATTATAGCATAGCGGAGGCTATGCTCATCGGCACTAAGCTGCTCCAACTAATTAACCGACGCATCAATGCAGTCGGTCAAGGAGAGAGCGCGACAGTCATTAAGATGTAAGAATATTAGTTATACAAGTGCAATCCTTACAAAAGTCCCTGGAGTAGCCATTATTTTCCTTTATCATCACTAATATCGGCAGTGTCCTTCCTATGCGTGACGTAACATCAAACCTCGTATAAGTTCCCCGCAAAAATTCACTCATAACAAAAATACCCATGGCTAGCAACGTCACTGACGGTGAGATGCCGGCTGAACTTCACTGTTTTTACGTCTACCGCAAGGACAGCTATGCAACGCGTTGGGAAAGGGGGTACTTTAATCGGTGTCCGTGTCGGTCGCTCCTGTTAACCACACAAAGCCCGAACACCGTTTCACATTGCAAAAAAAAATTAATGAATAAACTTATACGCGTCTATTACTCGCCATGGAAAGTGTGGAGAGAGGCATGAAGGAAACAGTGAAACGGTAACTCGGTAAAAATTAATCAGTACGGTAAATAATTATCTTTGTAACTGATTCGCTGAACTTCCACAACTGAAACTCAATCCAGCATATCAAAAACGCTAGTATGTGTTCTACATTGGGATTTCAGAGCCTAAATGAGCATTTTTAGGCATCATATTCAGCGTATCAAAAAATGATACGTTATAGGCTTTGAGGGGCTAACATAAACTCAATTCTCCAAATAGTGTGTCTTGTTATTCGCGCTTATTTCTAAACAGTAGTGCTGGACGTCAGCTATACAGGTACCGTTAAAACGACACAAATTTCCATCTGAAATTAAAGATAATATGTCCTCTGACGGCAGCGCATTCTATCGCGTGCACTATTTTGAAGCGAAACGTCTTTAGCGCATCCTCCGGGACAGTGGCTGCTGCTGCTGCTGCTGTCTTAGCGAACAGAAGCCTGCACAGAAGCCCGGTTCTCTAACCATCAGATCTTATCTGTCTTTTTTTTTCTTTCTTGTTCTTTATTGTAAAAACACTATTTACAATTTAAAACAGGTACACTTGGACCTTTTTTCCACACTACTCCTGTCTAACCCTTATCGCACGCATACTTCTCTCGTGTCAAGGTAGCTGTTTGAGATTGGCGTCATGTCGAGTACCACGTGCAAGCGAGAGCGCACGCGCGCCACTTTTCACAAGGCCACAGGTGTACGAATGGCACGGGCGAATAACAGCCAATCTTGCCGTCGTCTCTTGCTTCCTTCTCTGGAAGTACCTCACCTCAACATTCATGCCTCGATCGACAAGCATCAAACGTCGTCGACTTTGTTTTTGTGACCATCACTGCGTCAACTATTCATCAGCCTCACTTGGTGTTTCAATTTCGGCATAACTTGCTAGCGGTGCAGGGCATAAGCATGATCATTGCATAATATTGAAGTTGTGACCTGTGCGGCACATAAACATAAAGGTAGCACGAGATTGCGCGTTGCGTAGGATTAAATTAAACACAATTGTATACGCATCACATTTCTTTTTAGAGTGTGAATAGCGACAGATGTCATTAGCATCCTGCTCACGTACACAGCCAAACGTAGGCCTGTCCCGGAAACGGCTGCACGTTTCGTTATCTGCACGTTACCTGTAACTCCTGTCCTTCCTTTAACAGTTTGTTTTCTGCGCTCTCCATCGCAAGGTTTCGCTCTGTAGATCACATGCAATATCTAATGGCTTCGCCACTTAGTGCGGATAGCGCCAATCTCGGAATCCCAGGTCAGCGATTGTGTTATGAGATGGCCAAGCAGGTTCTATGTCCAAGACGCTGGCAGTCGCGGTGAGCCTGCGTTCTCACGAAGTCCGTGCTGCAGCTGTTATCCTGTGTCTCTGTGTCTTCGCCATCTTATTCCTACCATGCAGTTTTTTTTATCCCCTCCTCCCATGTTGAGGACGACTCTAACCGGTATCTCGGTTTCCTCCTCGATAAACTCGCTCTCTCAATATACACCGATGCTATCTTGCCTTTTCTATCCTGTCTTAGCTTATTTCAAACCCAATTCGCTTTTTCTCGGTTTTCTGACCTCGGAAACGCAGTGGACTGCATTAAGCAAGTCAATTTTTCCACACAGTTCCTGGTGCACAGACATTTTAAATACAGGGTTGTCAAAGTTAAACTAATGATAATTTTAATAAAAACGCCACGCCAGCTAAGCAAAATCTTCTTATACACGTGAATTATGCACTTTGGCGAAGACAATATTCGCGAGAAGTTAGAGTCACAAAACACATAATTAACAAAAACTTAGTAATTACATCTTCCTATCATGATTAGGGTGTTTATATTTGAAACATTGAGGACAGCATTATTGGACAACAGCTTCACTTTGTTTCAGTCCCGGAGTGCTTCTGTTCCGAGATATTCATCGTCATATTTGCCACACAGTCAACTAATTTCGAACTCAGGGGGTGCGAATCTTGACAGAACGTTAAGCTCTCAGTGTGATGTAGCTAACTGCGTGTGGCGCATCCATTGCAAGCTGGGTGAAGCTAATAACATCTGCGCTCGTGTTCTAGGTTGGGAAAAACAAGCAAGAGCTCACTTTTTCCTTTATTTTGGTGCTAACGTTCCCTCATACCTTGACATTGTGTCGAGATCCACGCCCCTGAATTTGAAATCAGCTGACTGAGTGTCAAATTTGATGATGAATGTGTATGAACAGAAGCACTGCAGGAGGATCAAGCCCAAGTGAAGTTGTCTTCAAATACGATTGTCTGAAAGTTTCAAATATAAACATATAACATAATCGTGATAGCCAGAAAAGATCATCAAGAAGTTTTTGCTAATTATGCGTTCGACGACTCTAATTGTTCGCGAAAGTTGTACGCCAAATAACAATAAATCACTTGTGCAAGCAGACTGTGTAATCGCGTTTTTATTAAAATTAGCGTTACTTTACCTTTTAAGACCCTGTACAGATCAGCACAAAAGCGTCTAGTCTTTATTCATGTTGGCATGGTGGTCAAGTGAGCTCTATGGAGCCACTGGAGCCGCACAAATTTCAGGATCATGTATTGAAGGACCTGGTGTAACTCCTCTAGCACAGGCACAAGCAGAATTCGCCTGCCAAATCCGGCCACTTATACATTCGCGAGGTTTCGTCTTTCACAACCATTCTTGACGACTCATTACGAAATACTGATTATTTTAAAAACTGACTCCTCAGCGGTAATTTTAGGTCCTAAAAATAGCGTTTTTTCCTAGAATGTTCTACGTGGACGGCTTCAAGCAGTGTAGCGTGCATCGGAGGAGCTAGCCTCACGTATTGTAATCATGGTTACTCAGTTTTCGACCATTGGAGCTATTCGGTGTACCCAGGCATATCATTGCAAGGCCCAACCAACTGCTATTAACCGTTTGAATCATGTCTCTGGACGCAGCTATAGCTTCCATGAAGCGTACAATGCAGGCGTGCTTTGAACTGAAAGCAGCGAAGGTCTTTTCAAATTACGAACTACAATAGCTGCTGCAGTGGAGATTGTCCTGTTGACTGGTTTGGCACCAATGTCTTCCATGTGAGCCCTGCTGCAAAAAAAAGCTGCTCGCAGTTGCAGAGCAGCATGGCTCGGTCTCACAAAGTCATAACTGTCTTGTTTTTTCTACTGAGACAAACATGTGAAGAGTCATTATAATCGTTAGCAGCCGATCAATGTGCGCTGAATGAGGAAGGTATCTCTGAGCGATCTTCTTTTCTCACTGTTTTGCGCCAGCCGACTGCATTCTGTGCCCACCAACTTCATAGTCTCATCACACTATCCAGTTGTAGACTGCATTTTCTTCCCCTTTCCATTCATTCTCACTCATTGGTAACAGACCATTATTGTCACTCATTGGCAATAGACCATCAGTTGTCTGCCGTTTGCCTCACATGAGCTGATTAACTCCTGTTCCTCCTGGTAAATCAGTTCTGCGAAGCGAATTTGTCTGTGTCGATTCGCTTCGAATGCTCGATTAATTCGGCCTCGCTCTGCGACATGGTTGCCTCCTGCAGTTAGCTCAGACGGTAGAGAGACTGCTCCAGAGAAGCGTTAATCTCCCGTTCGATCCCCAGACCTGGACGAATTCTTCATCAACTACGAAACTTACTTTGTGCGAAAATCGTCTGGGTTTCTTTTGTGGCTTCGCGCTATACGCTCTTGGGTGGACGATAATAGTCCCCTTCCTATCTTCTATTGTCATCCACGTTGGCCAGTACGCACTGCCGTCTTCAGATTAAAATTTCGATTGTCCTTTTTTTGTTCAGTGGTTTGTTGCGCGATTGTTGCCATTTTTATAATAGTCCAATGTAGGTAGAATCACTGGTTGTGTACGTTCCTTTGCAAGCATGTCGGAAGCTATTGTTCAAGAATTTAACGAGCCTGCTATATTCGTTCTATAAGCACTTTCTATCCGTCTGGTAATTTCGTTCTGATGTCCCATGTGGCCTGCGACTACGTTGCCTAGATACTGCCATTCGTCGGTTCAAGAGCTCACTACCAATAAATAAATCTACTGACAGACAATTTTCTCAGCATTAGTTAATTTGTCTGCACATTGCTATTAGTAGGCAGTCATACTTTCCCAAAATTCGGGCCTTTAATAATTTTGTACCGTGAAGCCAATATTTCTGTAAGCTACGGGTTGTTAATATATTCCACGTGAATCCTTACATCATAATTATTTTTTCTATCAAGTTTATCGAATACTTCCTGCAAGCCTACAGTTTGATTGAGCCACCCATCTAATTCTCAAGCAACGAACATGACTGACCTGTACGGAAGCGAATGTTCGCATCGTTGGCATTTAGCGAAAAATTTGTGACTTGTACAGACAGTCAACTGTAACATTGAGTTAGTATATTTACAAGATTTTAATAATGCGTTACAACACAAATGCAAGCTCGTTAGGACAAACACAAGCATATGCATTCTTTGTCTTTGTTTCCATAGGGTAACACCAAAAATAAAAGTCCATTCACATAAAAACGCAAGAGAGGTAAAAAGCGGAAATAACTGCTCATAACGTAACTCTGATGCACATCTTATAAGAACGCACAAAATATGAAGACACATATACCGCCATTGAAGCAGAACATCAGCGACCCGTGAAATTGCACACACCCTACAGGACTAGAAACTGGCACAATATGAGCACCGAAAGTGTACACCCCTAATCTTGAGACGACAACAAATTTTCTTGGCTACCTAAAATTCATAAAACCCTTCTTAAGCCGCCTTTAACCAGAAATATTTGGGTAAAAGATTTTGCACAAACACGTGCTAACCTTCGGTAACGAGCAGAAACGTGCAGCTCGATCATTTCATTAAAATCTTGAAAGTTCATTTGACGTAATCTTCGTTGTTGAGGATGAACGGATCCGTGACCACTGCAAGGACACCATTTTATGTCGAACTGGATGAAGAGTCCCTGCACGGTCTAGATCACGGTTTCGTAGAGTGCATGGCCCGGTACTTAGTGAAGACTTCGTCGATGTCGGCGTAGCAGCCTTCGAGGTGCCTGCAAACAGAGCAGAAAACAAGCAATACATTGAGTGAATGCGTATACGAACCCATATCAGTGCACGATTTACATGTTCTAACTGAACACGTGCTAACTCAAGGGCTTCAAGGGCCCCTCACCAGGTCTGGCATTTTTGAGTTGACAAGCGCAGTGCATACAATGCGCGCTAACGATCGTTTCTGCTAAGTATTACATCGCTACGCGCTGCAGAAGGAGCTGAAATTTCAGACCAAACGCCATTTCCCTTTCTCCTCGCGGGCGTTACGCTGTCATTCGGAAAGTGACGTATATGTCGCAAGTGCGCTATGTACAACGCCGTCCTGTGACGTTACTCTCAGTGACCGGTGACTTCGAGAATTATTCAAGGCAACATCAGTTATTTGTTTAATCTGTTGCTTCTGTAGACGAACTAAAGTTTAGAGAAATAATAAAACATACAAATCGAATGTCTGCATGTTTTTCTTTTACTTCGTACCATAGGAAGAGAGATGCACTTCCATTTCGTCTGCTTGTTCCAACGTAGTGCAGTCGCGCGCACCTGAGAGCGAAACTATGCCATTTTCTACCGAGTTCCAGCGCGTGATCATGCTCTGTGATCCGCCTGCGTCTGATTAGTGTTCGTGTAGCACTGACTTGTACCGCTAGTCAGGTGTTCTCGTGCACAGCGAGCCAAATCGTGCGCTGCGCGAAACGAGACAAACGCAACAGCTCACGCGCGACACCGTCAGCGGAAGTGCGCCGCGCAGAAAATAAGCGAGGGGGAAACAAAAAAGAAGAGGGCGGTGCAGTGACGTATGGGGCACGCGATCCTCGAGCACCGGTATGGGAGAACGCAGGGAAGGAATTTCGCTTGCAGAGGCTAGACGGGGGGCGGGTGGAGAGAGTGTTTATGTTGGCGGTGAAGATTGCCTCCTGAAATCATGGGTTCGCGACACTGAAATATTTCTGTCTCGGGTAGTAATGAACTAATTTCAAAAATGCAGTTGTACTCAACCTGAAAGCTCGGGAAGTGCGGAGCAGTGATTCGCCGGTGTTTCCCTTGTGTTCCTCTTGTTTTATCCTGCGTTTATCTTGTGTTTAGCTACTCTTTTCACGATGTTGGGATTAGCTTGCCTGCGCTGACGAGCAACCCAGCTTCTCGGGCGTGCACCGTTTGATCAGCCCTGCGTCGGCGCTGTCTTTCACGGGCCCGCTGTCGCTCCAAGCGTGCTTGCTGCTCGGCGTCCATGGCGGGAAAGAGCGTCCCGGAGGCGTAATTCATTTTACAGGGCAGCTGGGCCCTCGGACTGTGGCGCCGCCGCACGGGAGAACTTGAACCACGGCGGCGCCTCGGATCTGTTTATGCCCCGGTGGCCGCGGTGCCGGGCGCCGACGCGAAGCGGCGGTCGTTCATCAAAACAGTGATGCGTTTATTTAGGAATAGCCGAAGGACGGGAAAAGACAGACCACTGTCACTTGCCAGACTTGTAGGCACAACTGTGGCTGCTGTTAAGGGATCGATGGTATTCCTAAATAAACACATCACTGTTTTGATGACCCAAATATAGTCTCACTATCAGGGAGGGAGCAGTCTACCTGAATGGACCAGTATTTTTTCAGTTGGGGTGTTGTTACGCTGCGCTCCGCAACACCCCAACGACCGCCGCTTCGCGTCGGCGCCCGGCACCGTGGCTTCCGCCGCGGCACCGGGGCCCAAACACATCCGAAGCGCCGCCGTGGTTCACGTTCTCCCGTGCGGCGGCGCCACAGTCCGATGGCCCAGCTGCCCTGGAAAATGAATTGCGCGTCCCGGAGAGCGGGAACGGCTCTCTTTCAGCGCGCCCTAGCGGAATCTTTCCACTTGTGAGGCTGTGGCACCCTCTCTTGACTAGTGTCGGTATCAGCTTGGTGTTCTCGATCGAGTTTTCATTAATTTGGGTTATTGAATGCGTTAATTTGTTTTTGATATTTTATATTACTTTGTACTTATATGGTTTCATTTAATCAATTTTAGGGGAATTTTATGTATTACGTAGACCTTGTGTTGTGCGTGACACCCACCGACGAGGGACGACATCCCGGATCCCTAAAGTGCTGCCGCATTTAAGATCCTTGCGGTAGAACGCTCCCTAGAGGGCACGTAACAACTTCCAGCATATAGCCGAAATTTTTTATGTGGCCTGGTGAGGGGCCCTTTAAACAAACTCAATACTAGGTTATCGCGATCATTGAAGTTTAAATAATCTCGGTGCGGTTTCAACTTTTATAAACATACATCGAGAATAAATACTAGAGCCACCTTTTCTAGTTCTGAGGTCAGCTGTGGCCTACGGTAATCAGCGACTGCACGCAGATTGGTGAATTTATGCGACATTATGCGATATTTATGCGACATTTTGTTTTGCAGTTGAATTCATTTTTCGAATTTTTGCCACACAATTTGTTGCAGACACTACACAAAATACATGTGTGCAGTTTGTGGTTGAGCACGGATTATAAGTTCACCCGTCGAATCATTGTCCCCGAATTGAATAATGAATATGTTCATCGGCAAATCTAGTGAGTTACCATGTTGAAACAGTCTTCGAAAAAGGCTTAAAATACATATCTGGGGTCAGCACTACTTATAGGCATTGGTTCGTTTTCCTTTACTGGCCCTCACTTATGTGAGCCCTTGCTCATCATTTATCCGGTGGACCAGCCGAGCTTGCATAACCCACTGATACAGGAAAAAGCATCGTGCATTAGATCCCTCCAAGTAAAGGGATAACAGAGCGAAACTGCGTCAAATGGGTTGACGGCAATCGCCTTCCGATACGATAAAATTTAGCGTAGTGCTGCGCTGATTTCTAGCACTGCAATTCGAAGGCTACAGTGAAAAGGCAGAAAACGCACTTTAGGGCCCTAGGCAATCTGAAATCTAAGAAAGATGGCACGCTTGTTCCAGCACTTTTAGCAAGCGAATACTGGTATGTATGTGATAGATTTAAATCACCGTGTTGCCCCTCTTGGAGTCAGAAGCACATTAAGCCACAGGGAAGCGCAAAATTATACGAAACGCTGTGAAGCCACCATTAAATTTTCGTAGCCGCGCCCTGGCGGGACGCAGTCACAAAGTAAGCTATATTTATTGCGATAGCAATTAAATGTCCACTCCAAGCGCATTTTTGCCATCGCCGTCGTTGTCGTTGTCGCCGTAAAGTTCCGTATAAAGTCAAACGGCCTTTAAGCGCCCTGTATTAAGCAGCAGCGTCAGCTGATACGCCGAACGCTGGAAAGGGTGCGAACGTGAATGATACTTGAAAACGTCATACTTAAAAATTATGTAGTTTCAACAACTGGCATTCAAACAATAACCCAAATAGTCTCGATCGATTACCTGCACAGATAATCAAATTCTACTTCACTGGAACACAGACAAACGTCGCCTCGTATATCGACGCATGGACGGGAAAGGAAATGCACTATGGTGAGTGCAACGATGTATATTCAAATGAACTCTGTCTTAATTAACGTTGCCTTAATTAACACCAAGGGGCGTGGGTTTGACTCCCACCAAAGGTAGTTCGGCTCGAGTGCCTTAATTAACTCTATCTTAATTAAACCTGGCTTAATTAACTTTGGCTCAATTGACGCCATCAACTGCCTCGACTGGCTCACTTGGCTTTTTGGACTATCATGGCCATGCCAGCGACGACTACACCGGATTGTCGGCCTCATGAGTCATATATTATGTCACCTTATTCGCGATTTCAAAGCGTCACCAAACTGAAAGACACCCTCAGAATGCCATCACTCGCCATGCGCAGAACATTTGCCCGATTATCCTTCTTTCACACCCTGTACCATAGTAACAGGTCATTTTCCCGCTCACACATCTCGACTAGGTTAGATAACGCGTACAAAGTCAAACCAATATTTGTTCATACTGAAAAGTTCCGGGATGCACCTCTTGCACTATCAACAGATCAATGGAATTCATTGCCATCTAGCATTGCCACAATGAACGATTCTCAATCTTTTCAGACAGCGCTTCACTCCTTTTTCGAATGTCAAAGCATTTCGCAATAGTTTTTCTATTTGTATGAGGTGCCTGTTGATGTTTTTATTAGAAACTAAACTAAACACAAAAGCTGTCCACCTGATGCTCTCATTTTTTGGTGAAGTGTTGCCTAGATTGTACTCGTACTTCAAAAATGCTTTCTTTTTTGTATTCAACTGTCCGTGTTAGTACTGCACCTTGTTTTTAGTTTTTGTTCACCATGCCATACCTTGCGTTGCATTCTCGTGGCTATTAAATTGCCAAATTTGCCTGCACTGTGAGTATTTTTGTTACTCCTGTTTCAACCCCCCCCCCTCCCCTATGTAATGCTCCTCCGAGCCTTTAGGGTATCCAAATAAATAAATAAATTTATTCATTTGTTATAAACGCCTTTACTACTTGTAAAGGCGTTTATTAGGCACCAGCCGTTTGGGCCGTCCGTTGTTTGAAGGTCCGAGCTCTCAGCACGAGCGGCGTTTCTCGAGGAAAGCGCAGGAGGGATCGACCCACTAGAAAGGGCTGGAGAGCGTGACCCTCTATGGCGTTCGTATTCTTCGCTACAAAATAAATAAATAATGCTTTCGCATTATTAACGATAATTTTTTTTTTCAGTTCTTGTCCCACGACGCAAACGATTTGGTGTGGCATGCCACCGTGAGCTGCGCCGAATGCACTCGCGTGGACGTACCTGGTGACCTTGGTGGGGTCGAAGCTCGTCCTGCCGTGGAGGACGCGGCGGTTGTTGAAGGCGACGAGGTCACCCGGGACCATGTTGAAGCTCAGCTCGGAGTTCGCGTCGCGCATCTTCATGGCAAACTCCCTGCGCAAGATGTTGCCAGTGGCGTCCGGTTAGCAACTCGCTGTCACGTGTGTCGCTCATTGCCACGTCGACGTGCTATAGAGCGGGGTGCAGAAACGCGCAGCTAGTTTTGTCACGCGTGCGACTACAATTCTCGAAGAAGCTCATCCGACATCGTGAAGACGTTGGGGTGGTCATTGCTGTCTGAGCGGCGTTAGTTGCTTAGACTCTCGTTATTTTTACAACATCCTGAACAACAAAACTGGCATTGATAAGCCCAGCTACGTCTCTTCACGCGTGGACCATACATTGAAAATACGCGAGTATATCTGCTGCACAAATTATTTAATGTATGAATTTCCCCCCGTACTGCACTTGATTAGAATTCCTTACTTTAAGATATTGCTACGCGCCTTCTTCTTGCCAGCACGTATTTGGTGCTCCGGTAATTGGTGACCTGACTTTTTTGTTTTATTGCTATTTGTTTTTGTTGCTTTATTATATGCCGAACACCTGCAGTGTGCTTTGTATTACCTGTATATTTGATATAAGTGTTTCTACGTTTCCTCTCTACAATAATGTCAGTGAGGGCGATGGAGGTGTTTCTGCCTAATAAATAAAATAAATACAAGCGGACTTTTCTTGGCTTGCGAAGGCCACGGAACCGAAGAGGAATATCGTAACGCTTCAGGAAGTAGTCGCACAATTTGCTCACGTTTTCTAACGTGGAAAACGCGGTTTATTTTCTACCACACGTAATTTGAATCGAGGCGTAGCATTCACCAGTCGGCTATTGATACTTTATAGTATTGTTTGACTTTTCGAGTTTCTTTCAATGTGTGATCCTCGCTCTTTTTACGGATTCCTGAAAAAAAATGTCACAGTTTCGCCCTAAGGGCGAAGCAATGAATGCGATAGCAACACAGCAATGTCATACGAAGTAAGGTGAAAGCTTTGGTAGCAATATGAGTTGTAGTAAACATGAGCTGATTAAGTAAGCAGGTGTGCTGCGGCGTAAGTAGACCGACATGAAGAGGGACTCGATGACCACGAGAAGGCGCGTGTGAAACGGTGGTGTTGATTAGAAGCGCTTCCCGTGGGCAGCGCGTGCGAAGGGACACACCTGTAGCGCTGCAGTGCCGATCCGGGCAGCATTGCATGTGTAGCGTGCGTTGGAAAATGTGGCCCGACTATTACTAACTGAATGAACAAGCGTGGTGTGAGCGCGCACAAGCAAACATAAATAGATCACACTGAATGACCGCAGACAACGACTGTCAAAACGCTGGCAGCAAGCGCACATACGTCGCAGCGGGCGAAGGTACGTGCGGTCTATCGCTTCAACGGAAACTGAGCGGCGAATGCACAGCGCATAGAAAAGGTCAGAGCCGTGTGGAGATAAGAGACAGTGCGGCCGGCGCGCGACGAGCGCGGTTGTTGGCAGAGTAGACGCGTCAAGATTGCTATCACAAGGAATAACAGACCGCAGGATAGACAGGATTGTTGCATTTGCTAACGAAAAACAACTATAAATTTGTCGTGGTACTGACAGTTTAGTAATTAACAGAAAGAACGACTTGGCAAATGAAGCAGCGACTATCTATTGAAGAGCGCTTGTGCAACTCTATGCTCTTCAACGGTGCAGCGAGAGACAGCGCTGGTTTCAGCTAGCGTCAAGAACCTTTAAGAACCTTCAACTTAATGATTCAAAATGCATCAATAGTGGAGCTACTCTTTGATGTGCACTTAGGGCGGGCTCTAAGTGAAGCAGCTCGAATGGCACTATAAACGACGACGATAAAATAAAACACAATCCATCTCCACAAGTGAAATATTATGCATGTGTGAGGGAGGCGTGCATGCGAGAAGAAAATTCAGAGCCAAGCTTGGGCCTTATTTGGGGACGTCCTTCGAGGTCTGGGTCCGGTCACGTGCTAACATTGATGGGAACCATAACTCACTACGGAGACGAGGGTAGCTACATGGGCTTGTTGGCAGGGCATCTTCAACT
This sequence comes from Dermacentor silvarum, assembly GCF_013339745.2. Taxonomy (NCBI): domain Eukaryota; kingdom Metazoa; phylum Arthropoda; class Arachnida; order Ixodida; family Ixodidae; genus Dermacentor; species Dermacentor silvarum. The sequence goes on from NC_051157.2 coordinate 184,134,266, forward strand.
TTGCTATAGCGCAGGCAGAACGACAATGACACAGAAAGGCATATTAGACCACACACTGCGTGTTGTTTAATGTGCCTTTCTGTGTCCCTGTGATTCTTGCTGTGCTGCAACAAAGCAGAAGATCACTACGGAGCTTCGCAGGTGAATCATAATCTATTTTCCCCTTACCACTTCAACAAAGAGATCTCAAGCTGTCGTTCAAATATGTTCTGATGAGCTCTAATTTCACCTCAACTACTTCAACAAAAAGTTATCAAGCTGTCGTTCAATATGTTCTGATGAACTAACTGTAAAATCGTGTTTTATTGAGGAAAATGCAATTAAAGAAAAAAAACAAGGTCACGCTGGAGATGTCAATGTGCAGTAGTATCTAGGAGTGCCAGAAAAGCGCCGCTGTGACAGTTGGTCGCCGCGAGGCGATCCTATTATTATCGTTAGGTCAATATCATCAGGCGGACGGCGCCTTGCCTGAAAGTTCGCCTCTCCATAAGCACCCCGGCAACAGCAGCAGAAATTTTGTGAAAATGTGTACTTTCGTGGCTGTCTTAAGGTTGTGTTTCGTAGTTTCAAGAAGAGGCTCTTCAAGTCAAGCGTTCTGCGAACAGATGTTTCGAGATATCGAGACTACCGCTGTTCACTTGTGCTATTCGTTTTGACCCAATCGTACAGGACGACGATTACTTTACATTTTCTGTTCGTTCGACTATGTAGACTCAGTTTGTCTGTCTTATTTGTTTGCCTTGCTTATTTGCACTTTCTGAAGTCTGCAGAATATCCAAAACTGTATTAGCAAGCATTAAGGTCATTGGAGTGCAAGCAAGCCTTCGCCAACTGTCGACTACGTTGTTTCCGTGTTTACTGCCGTTTTAGCCGACAAGCGCCAGCCGTGCCTTGTTTACGATACACGCGGCTGTGGAGCCACTCACTTGAGAGCGTGGTAGAAGGGTGCCACTAGGTGCGGGGCTGTCTGCACCGGTGCAAGCGTCCTGTTGTTGTAATGGATCTCGCACACGTTGCCGTCCTTGTTGACGCAGATCACAGGCTTTGTCTGGCTGTACCGCATCTGCGCACACCACCGATCGAGCACTCAGCGAGGTGCCTGAAGGGCGCTCGAAATAGAATGAACGCTGCGTTCGTGGTGTGGACTTGGATGAGAAGCCCGCTTCTTTAACAAAGTTGCAAACCACTTTTCGGGCCATGAGGGGGCGTTCCGGGTACCTCTGGCCATAATAATTTGTTCAGAAAGTGTCAGGCTAGCTTGGACGTCACTGCCAGGGTCGCTCACCTTGTGCGAGAATATGCTAAACTGCACGGGCGTCGAGGAGAGTATGTGGAAGGCGGCGGGGCTGTGTTCGCGCATCCAGTTGGCCACCATGAAGCCGTCCACGAAGAACGACTTGCCACCCACGTCCTCCTTGCTGTCCATGGCCTTAAGGCAGTGCAGCATCTGAAGGCCTGTGCCCGAGTACAAAAGACCGTGTGAACAAATATATAAAAGTAACGTACAGAACTGGGACAATGACACACCAATAGAACAAGAAAAGAAAACTGTCCCTTCTACTTTTCCCGAGTACCAATTTTTCGTGGCATGTGCAAATATGCACGCGTGTGTGTGTATGCATGTGTGTGTGTGAAGCGTTGTAGTAACTCGGTATCCAAAAAAAAACGGCGCTCTGGTTCTCGGCTAGACATTGAATTGTGTTCCAAAAAGAGAGGCGCACTTACCGGGCGAGTTCTCGCGGTAGTTCATGTCGGTGTGATGCTCCAGGTACATGCCGGTGTAGGCCAGGTGGCCGGGGTCGGTCTGGACGGGCTCGCAGATCACGTCGAATGTGTCGCCCCAGATGGTCGACTTGACGTACGCCACACGCCGCACGGCGGTGAGGATCTCGCCCTTGACACAAGGCACGCCTGGTGACGCACAATGGAATCGCAAAGTGTGACTCATCCATCCCGTTGACGACCCGAAGCAAAAGGGGCTGACAGACGCCGAAATGAGGGTTGAGAATTCGTTTTGACCGCCCAGGGTTACTAACGGCACCCAATGCTTTCATGCGAGCGTATTTGCACTCTATAGAAATGCGGCGGTTGTGAGGAAGGGAATCGAACACGTGACCTCGTCTAAGCACCATGGCGGGTAGAAACAAAGTATCCACTTCTACCATCGTTCTTACAAAAATGTTTAAAATGTTTTTTTCGACGAGGTTTATTTATTCCATTCTACCCACATAAGCTCTCTTTTCGCGTTGCTGAATTGAAGACAGCTTGAAAGAAAGATAATAATCTTCTAAACCACTGATGAAGGGCCGAGTAACATGGAGCCATTGCAGTAAGCTAGGACAGCAATATTGTTTTTGGTGTCGTTACTGTGCCTCAGTCAATGATGACCCATTTCCCTCAACGAGGCACTTTGCAATCAAAATCCTTCCCATTTCCGTTTGGCTGTGATGGACACTTTGCAACTTTACTCATGCGGTTAGAGAAGTTTAATGGAAACTCTAAAATAACTTATGGTACATCATCTACTGAAAGCGCAAGGGGTTCTTAGGCATATTCCATTCTACGTAAGGCTTCATGCCTTCTATTAAACAAAATCGACATCTGCTAGAGAACGAAAGACTGGCCAGGTAGAGTCATGGCTTCAAGGGCACGACATGAGTGCCTATTAAAACGATGCTTTTGGAAAAGGCGTTCGCGCTATACGCGTCTCCCTCGTCACCCTTTTCTTCTTGCGTAGAGGAATAAAAAATGCGCGATGATATCGTGATATCTGCAACGTCACAACTCGAGATCTGTGCCACTGGCGCACAATTTAGTTAGATTTCTGTAATATGTGATCTTATGTTCTTTGAACGAACATACATCAAAAAGACCATGCTACAAGAGTGGCATAATTTACTTCTCTTTACTATCCCTCAACAACAACGCCAACAACAATTAAAATTGCGAGATCAGCTTCGGTATGATGCTCCAAATTTGAACTCTGCACATTTGGAGCTGGAGCAACAGTCAAGGTAGATAAATCCTGGTAAATATACTAACGAGTTAAGCGCGATAATGTACACACCTGAAAGTAATAAGGAAGCTATGGTCACTGACCAAGTCCAGGTGGGGAAACGGAGACGATTTGGAGCCCGTACCAAATACCCGTACAGGCTTCAAAACGTTTCTTTTTTCTTGCTAAAGAGACAGCGAAGCTGATGGGCACCTAGCCAGTCCTGGATTTTGGGCTAGGCTAAGCACTACCAAGTCATCCGCAGCATTTGCTGGAATTTATTGATTATTGATCGATTATCGATTAGATATCGATTGGCTATCGATGACTGCCTAAGCTTATGTAGTACAAACCATGCTTAGCTAGACTTAGCGAGGCTCAGATTCGCCAGTTCACAGGGGTATGTGCCATTGCGCTTGGACGCTTTCTGCACTACCGCCAGGATCGGCCCAATTTTCTGTTCGCACATTACGAACTAACGATTGGCTTAACCAGTTCCGCTGTTAAAAATACAACTCTTAACGTGACAAGAGGCTTAATAAGCGAGAAAACACGCCAAAAAAAGGAAGGACGTGTGGCGACGGCGCCTTGAACTTGGCGTACCAGCTTGCTTTAACGCCATGAATTTTCACGGCACTTCGTCCGGCCTATTAGCTATCGATATACAAATAAACTGCATTGTATGCTAAATGAGCAATATACTCAACTTGGAAAGTTTCAGGGAACTTTCACAGCGCCACACCGGCCAGAATACGAGAAGATTCTTTGAAATCCACGACGTCACACTTACGTACCAGCGCTGGGCTTTAGAATCGAGATGAAAAAAAAGGAAAGTTCTGCCTTCATTTTCTTTTCGTGCAGATTAATGAACCTCTCACGGAGAAAATTAAGTTTTGAAAGAATACTTAGTCAGTCTAAACCGATTTATTGCTTCTATTTAGTGTCCATCTAGTGTCACCAATTTGCAATTTCATATGCATGGTTTACCGATGTAACTTAAGCCTTGACATCCGTTTATAGCGCGGGAGGGTCTCCTGACAAGGCACGCCAGAGTGCAGGTGTAGTACCTCTGAGCACGACGACGCCGTACTTGTGCATGCAGTCCAGCCATCGGTAGAGGCCGTCGTCCGTCTCCATGAACTCCTTGTAGGAGACCTCCGGAAAACTCTTCCAGATGGACACCCTGTCCCAGAACTCCATGGGCGGCAGCGGACACTGGTTTTCATCCGTGTCCGCATTCATCATGTAACTGCGTGCGTTCCGGTACAACCTGCACCAATACGCGGGGACAGCGGGATGCATTTAATTAAATTCTGGGGTATTACGCGCCAACACCACGATGTGCATTATAAGGCACGCCGAAGTGGGGGGGGGGGGGGGGGGGGGCTGCGGCTAAATATAGACCACCTGGGGTTCTTCTAACGTGCACCAGATGCACGGTGCACGAGCATTGGATTTCAGCCCCATCGAAATGCGGTCGCCGTGGCTGGGATTTGATCTCACGACTTCGTGCAACGCCAAAGCCGCCACTAAGCCGCCACATGATGTTAGGGACAGCGGGATTTTAGGTACACGTATTATCCGGGTTTAGCTTTAAAGGTATGCCGGTATTTCGATTAATAGTCTTCGAGCTTAGTTTAGTGACAGTGGCGCAACCATGTCGTCCGACAACAGGAAACGTATAGGCAAAAGCTTCGCTGCGACACCTTGCGAAGTTGTGGTTAACCATAAGCCACATAAGCCATATCGAAAGAAGCGGAGCCAATGAATTGTTCATGTTAGACCTACGTAAGCCGCTTTTTTGTGCAATTTGATAATGCCTTGGAACGTCCTGACGCGCCATTGTTCGAAAAGTTTATATACACCTATATAGGCACTTGTAGGTTGAGGACGCACGTACGAAAAAAAATCGGGGTAGCTTGCACTAGTGGCGCTAGGCTAAAGACACAGCGGAGCTGATCGTTTCCTAGCTGGTCATGGCTATACGAAGTGATGTTAAGTTATACGAAGTACAGTAAAAGCTCGATGATACGAATCTCACGGGGTCACGAAAAATATTCGTATTAGCCGAAATTCGTATCATCGAAACACAATTAAAACTACTGCCGAATCTCGATAATTCGAACTCGAAGGGGCCCCACAATTTGTTCGAATTAAAAGGACGTATTTTTGAAGTATTCGTGCACCATAGCACGATGCACGAACGGTGCGAGTCGTGAAATATCGCGGCGCGCAAGCGCATAGCAAGCGCGGGCCACGAAACTGCCCACGCCGGCTAACGGTCGCTTCCCGATAACGGCAGAAAACGAAGCTTCAGGGAGCGAGCGGGGGGCGCCGGCACACGGGTGCGCGCGGAGACCGTCGAAGGTGAGGGAGGAGGGCGCGCCAGGGAAGCGGATTTGGCCGCGTCAACTCCGCCGCTTCGGTGGTTCCCCTCGCCCTCCCTCTCAACTCCCTCGTAGCTCTCTCACCTTCGACTCCGTGCGCGCCCGCCGCCGTGCTGGCGCCAGCTTATATTTTAGCCGCGCCCTGAGGTTTCTTTTTCTGCCGTTATCGGGAAGCGAGCGTTTGCGGGCGTGGCAGTTTCGTTGGCCCGACTGTGCCTCCGCCGCTGCTTCCCTCTGCGCTGCTGCCGCAGCGTGCAAGGTCAACATGTGACTAGAAAATAGAGGAGAAGGGTTCACTGCCATTTTATCCGCGTGGCTGAGACGTCGGCACTAGTGTGTGCTAGAATACGGTTGTCTAGAACACTCTAGTCGGCACGTACACGCTTGCTCCGGCGCGATGCAGAAACGGCGACCTTGCAATTTGAGAGAGGGGGAAATTTCCGCCGCGGGTTCTTTTTTTTTTAACACGAAAGTGTTTTATGCCGGGGTCCACCAAGACTTCACTGACGTATTTCCGTCACGGAAATACGTCAGCTTACAATGTACACGAACATAATACAAAGAAAGAAACCAGAAGAAAAAGTTCCACAAACATGCAAAATTTGGAAATCGAACCCACGACCTCTATGTCCGCGACGATAGATCGCCGAGCGTTTAACCCATTGCGCCACAAACGCATTTGCAGAGAGCTACACAGACGCGCCTTATATATCTAACACTCCTCCGTGTACTCGCGCTCTTGCTCGGGGCGGTGCCGCCGCCTACGAGCAGAAAAGAGAAGTACTGCATTATGACACTAACGCGTATCGACAGTGAACGCTTCGGTGGTCTCAGCACTACGACGCCTCGATGCCAGCATCGAGGCGCTGCACTGCCGACCCGGGCAGCATTTCATGTGTAGCGTGCGTTGGAAAATGTGGCCCGACTATTACTAACTGATTGAACAAGCGTGGTGTGAGCGCGCACAAACAAACATGAATAGATCACACTGAATGACTGCATACAACGACTGTCAAAACGCTGGCAGCAAGCGCATATATACGCCGCAGCAGCGGGCGAAGGTACGTGCGGTCTATCGCCTCAACGGAAACTGAGTGGCGAATGCACGGCGCATAAAGGTCAGAGCCGTGTGGAGATAAGAGACGGTGCGGACGAGCGACGAGCGCGGTTGTTGGCAGCGTAGAAGTGCCCCCCCCCCCCCCGCGCTCCTTCCGGTGCTGGCTTCCCGTTTCCTTGCTTGCGCGTGGGAGAGATAAGAGACTGTGCGGACGAGCGACGAGCGCGGTTGTTGGCAGAGAAGTGCCCCCCCCCCCCTGCTTCCTCCGGCGCTGGCTTCCCGCTTCCTTGCTTGCGCGTGGGAGATTGAGTGCGTTCGCTCTCCTAGCGCGCGTCCCCGCACGCTTTCGCTCGGGCATACGGCGCGCGGCGAAGATTTTATCTATAGGGAACCTCACGGCGACGGCGACGGCGACGATGACGGCGACGGCAGAAATCCGGTAGAAGTGTCCATATAATTGCTATCGCAATAAAAGAAATTGTAGCAGCACCAACGAGGCAACGCGCAGAGCTGGTGCCGACACCGTTCGTGTTTCCCTGTTTCCCCGCGTTCGCGCCGAATGCGCACGGTGTCCGTGATTGCAGCAGGCGCCTCTGGAGGTGGCTCGGCAGGTTTCGACCGACCACGCCCCAGCAAGTGTGGAGGCGCAGCTTGGCCATGACGTCACCGGGGAGATGAAGCTCGGAGCTAGAGTGTACTAGAATATGGTCTAGTACACTCTACTCGGAGCCGCCGCAACGGCGGCAGTACTCTCATTGAATCGATGGCGAGTACATGCAGCCTTGTCAGGGACTAGCAAAGAAGATTCGGGCACCAGAAGAAGCCGCTCATATCGAAGCGCGTCGCACGGCCAAGCGAGAATCTGCGTGTCGGTGGCGAGCCGATTCGAAATACCGTGCCTAGCAGCACTTAGCATTTCCTAGCAAAACTTAGCCAAGCCTAGTAAAACCTGGAAGAAGCTATAGGTCGATCACCAGCTTCGCTGTTTACTCCAGCCTCGCACCACTAGTGCAAGCTGCCCACGTTTTTTTTTCTCGTATACATTGATGTTTTACGTTTACGCGTTAGTGTTAATATGATCAGTACCAAAAGTTATTTTCATGTTGGCGATGAAAGTGGAAGCCCCTCTCACTATAGTATAGCGTAAGCTTTCTGAGCAATGTGCGCCGTGAACTTCGCATAGTCTATTTGCCTACGTTTTTTCTTTGTGCGTACACGGTCTCTATGTTTGTCTTGCCTTTTCTCTCTCTCACCTGGAGGTAAGCGACATTACTACGTAAACGGGGCTTGTTTTTCAGTGCACTTTAGCACCAGTATGCCAATTTCGTCACCGAAGTCCGAAATCGCGGCTGTCTGAAGTTGTGGATTTCTTTTACAGCATGTATACTGCCTGTTATGGCAACCACGCACGAAATTGTTACAATTTTTTATTGCGACAGCCGACACATTACACCGACACATTACACCGACACCCGAGGCACGCTCGCGAAGTCGCCATGCTGTCTCGGGTGCGAGGAGCATGCGCGGCCTGTGCTGTTGGGAAGTCACGTGTTCTGTTGCGCGTACCAGGGCGAGCAAGCGAGCGCGACGGGGATGGCTATAGCAGCTACGGCGACAAGGCTGGCGCTTTCACGGACGCTTTCTTCTCGCGCGCGAAGTGCTGGAGGTCCCGTGGTCTGCCAACTTTTGGATACGTGGTGGCAGAGAGAAACAGCAAAGCGGGCCGCGGAACGTTCGTTTTGGGACAAGCACGCGCGCTTCCCACTGCGGGCACTCTTCATCACTCCAGCGCTGTGAGAGCGAGCGCTCGCAGTCATTATGTGAATTCAGTTCATGCGTATCTTTTGGAGCATTACTCCACGCGTTACTAACCATTAGTACAGGAATGCTTACTGCAGTTTACACTTCTCAAGAAACCACATGAGCCTTGGTTCGTGCAATATTCTAAAAGCTTGCTGTCGCCATTTACGCTTCGTCTTGCAGGCGAAACTGCGACATATTTGGCGTTATATTGTGAAACAGTGCCGTTGAAATGTGAAATATACATTGACTTAACTGCGTGCAAGTAATAAAACTGAAACGCGGAAATTAAATTATAGACTTAGGTATTTATTTTATCCCAGCAAGTGATAGCACATGCCAGAAGCACATGCCATCATAGTCCGTGAAGCACAGTTGTACGCGCTGTGCATTTGAGCGCGAAAAACATGTACTGACCAGAGGGGATTGTAGGAGGAATGATGCGTGCCCTTGGAGTCGCCCCATGTGACCTCCAGGCTGCCATCGGGCGACACCTCCATGCTGACCGGACGCACGTTGTAGTCCAGACCGGCCGTGTCCACAAGCTTTTGCTTGCTGTCCGGGTGGATGCAGTGAGAGCAACTGCAGTTATCCCGAAGCTGCACGGTGCAAAAGACAGGCGTCAAATGAGGTCCCTCCAAGAGCCAGCGCAGCCAGTACAAACCCCCTCCCTGACCTCTCCTCTCCCAGACGTAAATAGTCCAATAAATTCTGGGGTTTTACGTGCGAAAACAACGATGTGATTATGAAGCCCGCCGTAGTGGGGGTCACCGGATTAATTTGGCCCTCAAGGGCTTAATTTTGACGTATACACCTAAATCTATGTACACGAGCGTTTCTCCATTTCGCCTGCATCGAAATGCGGCAGTGGCGGCCGGAATTGAGGCCGTGACCTCAGCAAGGTAGGCGTAAACCATGAATGTTATCTTGACAATATGTGGCTATTTAACTTGAAACTGGTACCCATTAGGCCGGATTTTCGCATTCTGTTGCCATCCAAACACTGCCAGAATACCGCCCATCCCTTTTGGTGGTAGTAGTACGTCATATAGACGCTGAGCAATGAGGCAGGCCGCGCAGTATTTAAGCGGTAGTCCTGGAACGCGCCGTTCGATTAAGCCGCCGAGTCTTAAGCGGAAGCTTCCTAACTGCCACTCGTCCGCGCACAAATGATCATCGTCAAGGAGCAGAAAACACTCAGTGGTTCAGTTACCTCACTACAAATGTGCGATGTGCACTCCGGTTCTCCTCCAGCCCTCATCTATGCGGTGGCGAAGTTATACATACATACTCTGAAGCAGTTTCCTTCTTCACTACTGCGCGTAAACAACACTGGACACTAACTGTAAACTAAGTAAGGATTACACGACACGTGCGCTCTATCGTGTCGTCCTTCTACAATATCAAGTCTGTTTTATTCACGCTGTAGGTAAAGACGCAATTGTACCGATTCGCCAGATTATAGCTACGATCCGGCAGCATCTTCCCGTCGAGGCTCATCAAATCGACTATGACGTGGTTTCTCAGTTCCTGAAAATTGATAGGAACGCGTTTGTTTCGGCAGTATGGGCCCTATCCACCAGCATAAAACGCAAGCCCGGTGTCATACGACAGAATACACCAACAACAATGCAAGCATCGTCATCACTGCTTCGCTCCAAGTTTGACCAGGCGCGGATCCAGGGGGGATGTCCGGATGTCCTGACCCCCCCCCCCCCCTCAGATTTCTGCATCGCCCCCTCGCTGACAGGGGGATGGCCCTGTCGCAAAAAAATAAATAAATATGGCCACCATCATTCTTCAAAAGTATTTTTCGCGAGTACCAGTGGTATCAGCCACGTAGAAGTAAAGCTAGCTCGCTCACAAGCTTAGTTGTATTCCGTAGGAGTGTGGTGTCGCGAAGTTGCAGTAGCTATTTTTTCTCATGAACACCTTGGACCTCCTGGCGCCTGCCGTGCCTTACTCGTCCCGTCGGTGGCGTCGAATGAACAAGGGGACGTCCCTTTTGCCAAGCACGCCAAGGTCCGCTCGAGCGCCTTCGCGCCTGATTAACTTAGTTTCCCCTTGGGGTGTCAACGGTTCCGCGACCAACCCGCTTAATGAAAGAAATCTCTCGCTGAAGCGTTCATATATATATAATAACTAACAGCTAAACTAAGAACTACGCATAGGCAACTTTTCTTTAACTGTAGCAGTCAATGTGATCACAGTTACACGTTGACAATATCCAGTACGAGCACAGTGCCGCTCGTACGCTACAAGATTTTCATTGTAACAATTCGCAGTTTTATTGTCGTACATGAAGCATAGGAGGCTCAAGCCCGCCGGATCCGTTTATCTGAGTGGGCGTTCTCGCGAAGCGGGGCGAAGCCTCGAGCCGCGGCTGCGAAGTGGGGGAGCGTGACGTCAGCGGCCAATGCCAGTGCGCGGGCCTAGGATGGCGTCGCGTAATTAGAGAAACGGGAGCAGATACGCGCCTTGTGTAAAAGGATGACGTCGCGTGGGAAACAAAACATGAAGACGCTGGCTCGCGCTCTCGGCTACTACGCGGTGATTCTTCATACGCGGTGATTCGCATATCGTAAACAACCAGCGTAGTGGTTGCTGCGTTGGAGCGGAGCGTTACGCCCGTATTCAAGAACGTTCCTCTAGTCAACACACCACCACGACTCAAGAGAGAAGATGGCACCGCCATCCCTCCACAGAAGTGGTCACTGAGCTTCATGATCATTCACGGGAATTCTTGAGAATTGTCGCGTCTTTATCAGTCGAGAAGCGGCGCTGTGCTCAACAAGGTAGAGTGGAGTGAGAGCTTCGAGTCGAGGGCTGTTTGAGAATACGGGAGTTAGTCCTCCAACGCAAACGAAGGTGTCTCAGCCGAACACAAAGAATCTCCTTAAGGAAATCAAGGTGTCCCAACAGAACTCCAAAGACGGACCCGTGCTTACGCATTTATAACGAACCTGCAAAAGATCATCCCAAATTTTATTTTAAGAAACAATACAGGCTAGATATACCGGGTGTTCAAAATTAAGCTTTATGGCTTTCTTAAAATTATGCACTGGGAGGCACATGCAGACCACCTGCGCAAATCAGTTATGTGGCCAGGCGGACACAAAGTGAGATGATAATTATCGCTGTCAGTAGCCCAATTAACCAAATTGAATAATTAACTTTTTATTGACTGCAGTAAGTGTGTATGTTTGTATTCAAAAGTTAGAGGCAGTCGTGTTTCTACACAGTTTCACTTGGAAGAATTCTTCTAGCGTGTCTGTGCTCCGAGATATCCAACTCCAAATTTTAATTGTCGTTCGCATGATTACGCATGCAAGAGAGTGAGGATCGGCGCAAAGCTCCTCCCTGATGTGACGCCGCTGTTGCGTGCGGCGTTTAGTCTGATAACGGGGCGGAGGCATTGGCAAAGATAATAACTGTCCACCTTCCCCTCACGGCTGGCGAAATTAAAAAAAATCTAAGAACCTGTAACTGCTGTAGTAACACGCGACCGCGCAGCCTATAAAGATGGCGGCAGCTGCCATTCCGAGATAATGGCGCGAGCGGAGAAGCCGGAGGGCAGTACGCGTGCGTAATGGTGACTAGACGACCGGGCATGGTCCTTGTCTGGGCTACGCAAATAAAGTGACTGCTGATTTCCAAGTATTGTAAGTTTTATTGAAATCAAGAGCAACAACTGCACCATCAACAACAGAATCTTTTTTAGCTATGCTAACGAATATTTCACACTGCCGCTTTAAGTTTGGTGTTGTCATGCACAAATCTCATGACAACATTTCACCCATCAAGATGTCAATGCCCTAAAAATGTCCAAAATGCCTCCCTTCCACAGCAACGCAAAGCATAAACCGCTCTCGCTTAGACTCGATTATTCTGCGCAGCACGACAATTGAAATTTGGAGTCGGATATCTCGGAGCACGGACACGCTAGAATAATTCTTCCGACTGATACTGTTTAGAAACACGACTGTCTCTAAGTTTTCAATACAAATACACCCACTTACTGCAGTCAACCAAAAATAATTGTTCAATTTTAGTTAATTGGGCTGCTCACAGCGATAATTATCATCTCACTTTGTGCCCCCTTAGCCACATAACTTATTTGCACAGGTGGTCTTCGCGTGCCCCTCCCAGTGCCTAATTTTAAGAAATCCATAAAGCTTAGTTTTTAACACCCTGTATTATCAGGCACAGCCGCCAAGCACATGCCTGCATTGGGTAACGTCCTTTTTCTATAAGCTCGGAGAAACCGATACCAGGCTTCGCTACAGGTCTTCTTCCCCTTTCTGGGGTTTTACGTGCCAAAACCAATTCTGATTATGAGGCACGCCGTAGTGTAAGGCTCTGTATTAATTTTGACCACCTGGGGTTCTTTAACCTGCACTACAACGCACGGGCGTTTTTGCATTTCGCCTCCATCGAAATGCGGCCGCCGCGGCCAGAATTTGATCCCGCGATCGCGTGCTCAACGCCTCAGCTGACTGAGCCACCACGGAGGGCTACAGGTGTTGCTCTAGCCATATAAAACGCAGGTTTATCGTGAGCAAAAACGGTAAATTTCGGTAAATAAGAAAGGCTACTATCATCATCATCATCATCATCATTGACAGAAGCTGACCCCCCCCCCCCCCCCCTCAGAAAAAACCTGGATCCGCCCCTGAGTTTGACAGACATGATGGTGCGATGAAGTGTAATTTATTGTAACCAACTGAAATACGAAATGCGGTGTATAGGTTGAAGCTCCATAAAAGTGCCATTTATTGCGATAGCAATTATATGGACACTCAAAGCGGATTTCTGCCGTCGGCGTCGCCGTCGCTGTCGCCGTCACCGTGAGGTTCCGTATGACGTCAACGGCGATGAAATCGTCGCTGCGCGCCGTATGCTGTATCAACGCCTCCTATAAAGTCATTATAGGAGGCGTTGGCTGTTATGTGCGAGTGTAACGCACGCTTTCATTGGGAGCGAACGCACGGCGCAGAGCAAGCGCGCGTTCTGCGCCGTGCTCCCTGAAGGGCTGCATAATTAAGCGTCTCTTTTCTCCGTTACAATCACCATATATGTAGAGCAAACGCGAATTCTTCCGTCGAGCGAAAGGCCGTGGGGAGATGGGAGGGTGGTGACGTTTAGCTGCGGCACCAAATGCGTAATTATATAGAGACGTTGCGAGGCGAGAATGTGGTAAAGGCTTCCGACGCTGCTCGACGAGTAACCTCCGAGCAGCCCCCAGACGCACCGGCAACAGTCACCAACGCCGCGCACGTTCGGTGCGAACGCGGGAAAAACACCCACGGCGTCGACAACAGTTCTGCGCGTTGTTGGTGCATGTCCAAGTTTATACAGTAGTAGTATATATAAAACTACTATCCTTACTCCGTATAGCTCTCTACTAATTTGCTGTCGCAATTGATGCTTCGCCTTACGGGTGAAACTGCGACAATTTTTTTTTGTCCTGCGCACGTTGATCTTTTCTAAACACCGTTATTAAATATATTACCAAAAAGACCTAGCTCACGCCAAGAGCATAACTGGCGAAGTCCTTTCGAATTAAGGAAACACCATTCCGTCAGAACGAAAGCTGGCTACCCACGACCGTTAAGATCATACCGACAGCGCCGGCCAGTGAAGAATGAAAAGGTACGGGAATCGGGAGACATAAATAATACTGAATAACCCCAACCACCGGGAACTGCTCATCAAGGGCTTGGTCGTGGACTGGCCAAGGGCACATGTGTTTCGAACGAGCAAAAGAAGTATACAATCTACAGGCCCAATGTCAGCAATTAAAGGGCGTTATTTCACGAGCAAGGCGTTTCAGCGAACAAGGCGTCCGGTTAACACCTCGCAAATCCGTCGAGAATCTCGCCGCGTGGTGCGTCGCGTCGTTGTATGAGGAAAATACCGCAGTGATTTAATTACACACCATCTGATTTCGCACGCTGGCTTCGGTGTAATGATGCAATGTGCCGCATTCGGACTCGAGTGGTTAATTCTGATGTGCGGGTTGGCCGTTGCTATTGTAAACGGAGGACACCACCGTATTTGACGCATTTTTGCACTCACTCCGTTCCCACTGAAGCGTTGCACTGACGGTGATCGCCATGTTGCTCCTCAAAAAGGTTACAATGTGTTCGCTACGGAGGCATCGTGCTGCACTCGACACTGCAGTGAATAACTGTTTCAGGGCACATTTAGGAAGATGCCGACGTTTCGACTCATTAACAGCTGCACATACTTGTCTAAGTTTCAAGAGATAATGTTCAGAAGCGCTGAGAACCAGTACTTGCAAGTTCGCTAAAGAAAATGTAGTACCTGCGGTGGTAACCTGGACATTGTAAGTTCCATCATATGGGCGAATTCGCCATCTTGTCAGTTCTTATTCTAGTCAGGACTGCCATGGTCTTTCCGATGGGCTCAAAACACCCGGTTACAGAATTTGACAACATGGAGGAATTTGACGGTGTACAGCATAGCAACTCCGATACGGTTGAGGTAAGCAAATGTGTTACAGCCACGGGGGGGGGGGGGGGGGAGAAAGAACTCGGAGGGAACCCTGCGCAGCTCGACTGAAGCCAAACGAATCGGCCCAACATGTGATCGTCACGTCAGAGAGCGCGGTGGGTTTTAGTGATCCCACTTTGCAGGCGGAGTGACGGCAGGACAGCCGAACAAGTAAGCATCTGTTAAAAAAGTCGCAGATTCGCCCGAAAGGCGCAGCATCAATTGCGATAGCAAATTCGTAGAGAGCTATACAGAGTAAGTATAGTAGCTTTATCGGCTGCATAAACTTGGACACATTCGCCTTCTAACTGAATTAACAAGCATGGTACAGCGCGCACAAGCAAATATGAATAGATCACACTCGATGACCGCAGACAACCACTGTCAAAACGCTGGCGTGAGCAAGCGCGGTTGGAGCAGCGAACGAAGGTTCATGCGGTCTATCGCGTCAACGGGAACTGAGCGGCGAAAGCGCAGCGCATAAACAGGTATAGAGCCGTGTGGAGATCACTTTCAAGATACGGTGTGCGCGACAGCCCACAGCTATGCACAGTACAAGTACGTTTGCTGGCAGAGTAGTGGCCGCACCCCCTCCCTCCCACGCTGCTTTGCTCCTTTCGCGTGGAAAATTGAGTCACCAGTTCCCCTTGCGCCCGGTCGCAAAAAGCGCATTTGGTGCCGCAGCTAAACGTCACCTCCACTCAATCACTCCCATCCCACCATGGCCTTTCGCCCGACTGAAGACGTCGCGTTTGCTCTCCACTGCGCGTTCGCTCTCCGTGAAAGCGCGCGTCCCTCGCGCGCTTTCACTCGCACATACAGCATATGGCGCGCGGCGACGATTTCATCACCCTTGTACTTTATACGGAACCTCACGGCGACGGCGGCGCTGATGGCAGAAACCCGCTTGGTGTGTCCATATAATTGCTGTCGCAATGAAAACTACCGGGAACCGACCAATACACCGAATCTCAGAGGTCACGTGCTGGGCCTGCGAGGGAAGCAGCAAAGCAGATGGCTTCACGGAGAGCTGGCTTGCGAAGGCTGACCGCGTGACGTAATTTACGCTCTCACCCAGTGGCGTAGCCAGAAAACCTTTTTCGGAGGGAGGGGGGAAGCGCTCCTTTGACCTGGGGGCGAGAAAGGGGCAGGGGAGGCTCCATAATAACGAGCAAATTCGGGGGTGGAGGGCACGTTGCCAGTGTGCCACCCCCTGGCTACTCCACTGCTACCTTCCTAGTTCCATTTCCTTCCTCCAGCTGTACCGCGTGCGTTCGATAGTTTGCGCGCACATTTTATTGCGATAGCAATTATATGGACACTCGAAAGCAGATTTCTGCCGTCGCCGCCGCCGTGAGGTTCCGTATTACGTCAATGGAGATGAAATCGTCGCCGCGAGCCGCCGAAAGCTGTATGTGCGAGTGAAAGGGCGCGAGGGACGCGCGCTTTCACGGGGACTGAACGCACGGCGGAGAACAAACACGCGTTCTGCGCCATGCTCCCTTAAGGGCTGCAGAAGTAGGCGTCTCTGCTCTTTCCTCCTTTACAATCACCATATATGTAGAGCAAACGCGCCCTCTTCCGACGCGCGAAAGGCCGGGGGGGGGGGGGGGGGGGAGGCGACGTTTAGCTGCGGCACCAAGTGCCTATTTATATCAGAGGCTCCGGCAACAGTCATCAACGCCGCACGCATTTTGTGCGAACGCGGGCAAAACGCCGACGGCGTCGACAACAGTTCTGCGTGTTGCCGGTGCTGCTGCATGTCCAAGTTTATACAGCTGATTAAGCTACTATCATTACTCCGTATAGCTCTCTACAAATTTGCTATCGCAATTGATGCTTCACCTTTAAGGTGAAACTGCGACAACTTTTTGTACACATGACTGTGTGCAGCATGGAAGGCTTACCCAGATGTAGTTGAGCTCGCACGCCTGGTCATCGCTGAAGATCACCTTGACCGTCTGCGCGCCAGTGGGCAGCGCGGTGACCACGCTGAGCGGCGTCTGCTTCTGCTGCTGCTGCAGCGCGGCCGTGCCTGCGAGAGCATGTACACCACGCCGTCAGCGCTGGCGAAAAAGACCGACAATGAATGCCATCAGTTCGCCTTAAAAGCCAGCTGTGCAAAAGGATGGCAGGATAAATGATCTCCCATTTTTTAAACCACACCCCCCTCTTCTTGTCTTGTACGTATTGTGTTCCTTTTCTATGCACCAATGCTCATAAACTATCTGGTCATGGGCGGATGTGCTAGTCATTTCTTAAAGAGCGCCCGCAGCTTCCCTTACGGTGCAAAGATAGTCAAGTGAGCCGCATCTGTGTGATCTGCCACGTCATCTATCTCACCATGAACCTCATTCCACGGTACTAAGGTGTAGTTTCAGTCCAATGCCGGCGTGAAACAAGTAGCCAGTTGTTGCTGTGACAGGTTTCTAAGAATATCGCACAGACAACCGGCTTCACTCACCCTGAATTATACGGCACCCTATTTACAACTGATACCTGCATGAGAACCCGCGCCACGATAGATCGGCAAGTAAACGCCCATTTCTGACATTTCTTCGGCGAGACGCCGGCACATCTCCTTCACGGCACGCCTCGAGTACCAAGCAGAAATCAAGACAGTTGGACATGGTTTGGGGCCGTTTCAGGCAGATACCGCATCGAAGTGGACAGACCACATTCAGGTCGCGAACACAGCGATGCCCATCGTGCGTCACGACAGAAGAGGCGCGCCGACGTCGCGCCGAAGACGCGCGAGAAGCGCCCCGTGTGATTTGCGCTTGCAGGTGGAAGATAGTGGCGAGTCGGCATTACGGCACAGCAATCGTTTCCGTGTCTGCAATGGCGGTGCTGCGGCTCTCAGCAACAGCGGTGGCAGCAGCCTCGTCGACGGCTGCCGCAACCCCAGGCACCTCGCGAGCCCCACCCTGGCCAGGGACAGCATCGCGCCGCCGCCGACCGCTGCCTGGCGGTGGGGACGTTGATGATGATTATGATTCCTTATTTAATGGCACAAACCCACTGTGGGCAATAGGCTACTAATCAGGCGGTAATACGAAAAAAACAAATAAGAAAGAAGTTGTTGTTGTTGCCTCAACTGGGACACGCTACCCACAGGTACTTCCTCTTCTTCCCCTCGGGCCGATGGCCAGGTCCCGCTACGGACGAGGATCGGTGGCCCTATCACGCTTATATTGACCGTTTCTTACGACAATGTAGCAGGCTAGAGCATCCTAGCTCAGGCCGACCTCTCTGCCTTGCTTCAAATAAATTCTCTCTCTGTCTCTTCTTTGGAGACTTCCGATCAATTTAGGATTCGTGAGATGTGGGTATTGGGCCACTTTCGTCTCGTTAAATAAGACAATTCGAGACCTTCTGGCGCACGTAGGACAATGGAAAAGACGTCAAAATGAAGCTTGGAGCAAAAAAATTTAAAGTCGTTGTACAGCGAAGCTGTACATCCACTTTCATCCACTGTACATCCACTTTCATTGTCATGACCTGCATGACACGCATGTCATGACAATTATGTCATGACATGCGACATGCGATACATAAGTGATAGGTCATGACAATTATGTCATGACCTATCACTTATGTTCGTCATAGACTCCTGTCATACTATGCCAATTTTGGGAACTACCAAGTTAACGAAACGACCATGAGAGCACAAAGTAGTAGGCGGCTAGATAGAGAGATAGAGAGATAGAGAGATAGATAGAGAGATAGATAGACAGATAGATAGATATATATAGATATAGATAGATAGATATAGATATAGATAGATAGATATAGAGATAGATAGATAGATAGATATAGATAGATAGATAGAAATAGACAGATAGATAGATATAGATAGACAGATAGATAGAGATAGATAGATAGATAGATATTGTCAAAGTAGCAAATGTTCGCTAAGAAATGCTTCGCATTTAAAAGTAAAACCCGCTCGGATGCAGCCTCTTTGCGCGCACCACGTGACTGACAGGAGGGCACGTACCGGTCCTGCGCTTCTGCTGGTAACGCCTGATGTGTTGCAGCGTCGGCGTGGCCCCCTTGCGCAGAAGGTCTGCCCTCGCGGACGACAGGGCGGCCGCCGCGTGGCGCGAGAGCGGCACTAGCAGGGACCTTGCACGCGACGCCATCTGGGAGCCAGTCGATGGAGCACGGCGTTCGTTGACTCAGCAGCGATTCGTCTGTAAAATTATGCAAATTGTGAAAATTCGGCACGCAAACTCTAGACCAACGTGCTGCGTCTCTTCAAAACAAACACAACCGCGTCAAAAATTAATGGTCGCTACACCTTGTCCTACAATACCAGTGTCTCAAGTGTGTCAGAACGCCGATGTAAATGGCTAAAGATATATTCGAGTTTTTTTATTTCTTATTGTTTATATCTAAGCAAGGAACATGAAGATGAAGGCTCACGTTCGCGTTTTAAATCATGGGCGCAGACATTGTCGACGCGATGGAAACGCCGTACTATGTCGCCAGTCGCAGAGGCAATGCATAGACGTGGGCATAGAAAAAAAATCAAAGATAATTTCAAGATAGGGCTGCGTATGAAGGCATATGATGGTGAAGCACATATTGAAAGTAAAGAGAGAGCAGAGAAAACGTGAATAAAGCAGTTGCCTATTAAGCGGAATAATTAAAGAGGAATCATGCAAGTAAATTTTGAAGAAGAAATAAACTTTATTTAAAAAGCCGGCACTTTGCTTTTAGTCGCCTCAGGTGTCGGCTCGAAGTCCTTGGACTCGGGCGGCATCTTCGGCTTGCCGGACGGCCCATAGCTGGTCTTCCAGCTCCGAACTTTTCAGGGCCGCCTCCCAGTGGCGGCGACGCCGACGGAGAAGGTCGCCGGCGGCCCCAGCAGCCGGGGCAACAGCGGGAATGAGCGAGCTCGAGGCTTCCTTTAATCTAGTAATGCCTGCCGTTTTGGGCAACGTTACTAGATTACCTCTTTCAGAAAGAGGTAATCTAGTACCGCTGGTTTTGGGCGCGTCGCGAACGGCGGCTGTTTCGGTACCGTTGTTGCCAGCACATTAAACGGCTTTTGCTTAGTCTCATGCCGCTTCGACGAGAGAGTGTTATGGCTAATCTTGAGGAATTTTCGAGATCGCTTCTCGATTCGAACGCGCCTAAGCCTAACGAGAGAAATTTTCTCCGAGATGCGAGCGCCACCTGTCGGTAAAATCGGGAGATAGGCGCGACAACGGCATATGACCTCTGAGATGGGAACATTTCGGAGGCTATGGTAGACGGCTTGTACTGCTTGTCTGTTTCGCTGCAGATCGGCGGACATGGGAAGTCAAAATACAACGCCCTCCTGGCTTCCATTGCGCTGCCTCTCGCACTTTGCGGACGCACACACACATAGACTTCGGTGCCTATGTATGCGAAATTCGAATCGTAATGGAATAGCGTCCCGCACGTAAACTACGCTATCACGCTATTCTAAAATTCTCTGCAATGTTCGTTTGCGGAACGGTAAGGCTATTTCCCTTAACCCCGCTATTACGCTAACGTTAAACTAAAACTGTCTATTCCCAGAGCATGTGTCGCAGCGTTGCTCTGTGTCCGCACGCTTTACACGCATCAGTCGGGTATAAGCTCGGGTAACAGTGGCGTAAGACGGCCGGGCTAGGGCAACTGCAAACACAAAGTAAATTTTGAAACTTTAGCCGCTCTGTCCCTCTCGCAATCACGATAACAACTTTTTCGCAGGGCCGTTTTGCGTTTTGTCGCTCCTCGTGGTCATCTGCGCGTGCACTCTCCGACACAAGCTTTCCTCTGGTCGTGATTGGTTTTGTAGCGACGTTACTGCTGACGAGGGAGATTCTCCGAAGCTGGATATTACCAAAGGCCGAAGTTAACGTGAAGCAGTTTCGAACGTATAGATACAGTGTTGCTGGCGTTCGAGTTTTACGATATCAGTAAGTGCCACGTGAACCGCTAGAAACGAACACAAACGATAATGTCGTTGTAAAAAATGACTTGGCTTCGAGTACATTTTACCCGCTTGAGCCTATACAGATTGTTTCTTCTTCCTTTTTTTTCAGCATGATACTGTATTGCAGCTAGGGCGCACAGTGCATTGTTGAATTTCATTTCCATGATTATGTCCGGAATTATATCATTGTTTTTCTTCGTTGCGTCTGTGCGGTAAAACTTGCATCTCTGCGTGCGTGCGTGAGCTCACCGCGTCTTTCCCCCATCCTCTCTCTACCTCGTTCTCTCTTTCCCGTTCCCCAGAGTAGGGTAGCCAACCAGACGCATTTCTGGTTAACATCCTTGCCCTCTCTCTCCTTCCGCCTCCGTGGCACGCAAAGATGATGCATTGGATGCTGTTCATTGTGTTCAAAGTGCCTTTTGACAACCCGTACATTCTTTTCAGGAAACGCGAAACCAGCGATAACCCAGTTTTTTTACAGACCTCCGCTATTACATTACTACAAATAAAGCATTTTTTTTATTTAGGTGTGGGTTCTTTTGTCGCGATGAATGTTGGCTGCATCCTTCCTTAAACGTGGACTGTTTGAAGGGTGTTGCAGGCCACTTTTAGATAGACCCGTTGCTGTGCCCTGATTATCGTGGCAAGAAGGACCTCGCTGTCGATGCACAGAACAAAATTAACCGAGGCCCCCTGAACACAATGGGCCTCTTCGATTATCCGTCTCTGACAGTCCCGGACTGTCCGAGAAGCAGCACACGCAACGCTTATTTGCTGAAAGCACTTCCTCGAGCAGTCTGGGATTGTCAGGGACGGATAATCGAAGAGGCCCAGTGTCTACGACACAGTGCAACAGTTCATTGCTTTTAAAGGGGCCCTGAACCACTTTATATTCAACAAATGCATTTGAAGTTAAAATAGGCTATTTCTGAAATACTTAGCCGCGAAAAGTACTTCAATGTGTTCAACAGAAGCGCAATTATTGGCAATCACACACCTCCTTCACGGTGTTTCCGCTCCTTCTTGAATGTCTTGCACTGCGAAGGCTACGGCGGAGCGGGGAGTGCCCACATTGCTCCGCCTACTGAACGTCATCGTGGCACGCAGTTAAAATTTGATTTTGGATGTTCACGTAGACGCTACTACTTCCGATTTGGGTGCCTGCGACGCGCCAAACGCGGTTGTTGCGGTGGCCGTACGGTTGTCCTCAGCGAGCCTCAGTGCGCTCAGCCGGCGGACGCCGCGGCCGCGGTTGTAAAGGCTACGTAGCTGACCGCTGTTGCATGCAACTGTAGTGCATATGCTGTTACGATTCCCTTAGAGCAGCGATGCCCGGACCACGTGTGGTGAATTCCGATTCCCTCAGAGCGACCATGCTCGGACCACGTGCAAGCGCATGGTGATCGGCATGCCTAACGATCTCGCTCGACAACATGAATAGACGTGTCAGTCGTGAGGGTCAGATGCAAAACCTGTCGTCCAGCCCTCAACCTTGCTCCCCTGCAGAGGACGTTCACCCCGCTCCAGTTGCCCATCATTTCTGCTAACCTTGCTCCCCCCCAAGCGCCAAGCGTGATCAGACGGTAGGCGGCTTCTTCCGGATGTACGTAATTCTTATCGAAATCCGAAAGCCGATTTTATCTTACTTCTGCCTGTTTATTAAACTGCGCCAATAAACGTACACAGGAACTGTCGGAAGCACTGATCAAAACACCAAGCGGAGGTTTTGCGGCGTACACTCGACGAACCATCCTCGAGCTTAAACAGCTTCGCTAGTTCATAGGAGTATGTGCCATTGCGCTTGGACCCATTCTGCACTACCTCCAAGATCGGCTCACAGTTTCTGTTCGCACTACGCGGCCTAGCCAAGAGGTTAAACAGCTCCGCTGTTAAAAGCAAATAGTATCACACCGCCGCACCCTCATAACTGACTATAGGTCTCAGCCGCTCGATACGATGGCGCACGGCAACTGAGGCATGACACATTGGCTTATCTGGCTGCTGTGGAGACTGACTTGTGCTTCCGACCTCTGCCGAGCGTAGACACGAGAACCTGTTGTGTCCCTGTTTACCAGTTTACGAAACGCTGAGAGCTCTCATATCTTCATAAGCACATCACTTATCGGTGTCTTATCTCAATGCCGTCGGCAAGTTTATTCTTGGCCGGCTGCCCGATTCACGCGGCCACACAGGTCTATAGTGGAAATTATAAACTCCCTTGAAGTTACATAGACGGAAATTACGGGAAAAATTGTGGACTCCATAAAATAGACCTCCTGGCTATAATAAAAATACGTATCGTCGCTTATCATCTGGCGAATAAATACATGACCCGGTCCATGCACGCGTCAATGCTCTGTCGGAACAGACAGCACGAATGTCGAACAGTTTAACAGTTGTGCCAGCTCATGTAGCATGCTTGTGCACCATGAAGAGGCCTTTATTAATCGCAGCAAATACTGTGCAATTTAGATAAATTGCCTCATAGAAAATGGCTTCCGGAGCTCCTGTGTTTTGCATGCCTGCATTGCTAAAATTAGCAATTGTTAGAAACTAGTGCACTCCTAATTTATACATATCCATTGTGGCGGATTTTACTCCTCAAAATTTCACTTTATTTCGCGTGTTGCGCCGAGTGTTCTCACGTTCACATGAGCATAAAGATGTGGCCAGGTAAAGAATGGACATGGACTGCACATCATTTACATAATGTGCCATGTGAAATAAAGAAAGCTTCAGTTGGTAACAGTCTGCCTCTGTGGGCCTACTGTGGGTGTTGTTTGTCAAATTTAATTGGTTCCCGCGCAGCCTACATTGAACACTCTTCGTTTGACAGCCTAACCGCTTTGTCTACTCATATCCGACCTTGTATCATTTCACGTCGCCCTCCCAAACTCTTCCCAAAAGATACACCACAAGAAATTACATTGGATGACTGAGGCATATTGCGCAACTAACAGCCGGGGCAACATCAAGCATATCCTTGGTCCAGCGAATACGTTCCCAGAATGCCACCTTCGCGCACCGAACAAACGAAATAAGTGTAACAACAATATTATCCCTAGCATAATGCTGAGTGGCTCTCTGAAAACGATTGGGCTGAATAGGAATGACCCGGCATCAATTCTACAGTTGTAAGATGAGCTCTTATAATAATAATAATTTGGAAGCTAATTTCTGCTACATCATTCATTAGCTAACAGAACAATTCACTTTGTCGTGCAAGAATTGTCGGCCTCTTCAATTATTTGATTCCCTTAAAGGGTGGAGCTGGGCTATTTGCCATAAATATGCAGAAATAACCTGCTACACGTGTAAAATAAAAGAGGAAATTAAATTCTTGACAAGGAGAAATGCTGAGCAGAGGAGAATTACATTCGCTAAGAGTCGCAATCGTGCTGCAGATTTCGTCGGCATCCACTTTCTGCAGGGGGGAATGGAAACGGGGACAACTGCTCTCCACGGAAAAACACTGTAGATATGTAGACGCGAAGGAAAACTTTATCTTGGAAGGCGACACTCTAGTCAGCAAGACGACGCTTGTCCGCAGTGCAGAACTACTGCACTTGATTTCACAGGGTAGCAGCGGGAGCCTACGTGTAGCATTTTGTACGTAAGATAATCGTTCGGTTTGAACGCCTTAAATGAACCATTCTCAGCACCAAAATGGACGAGGAGCTGCCAATGAATGAATGTGAATTGCATGACGAGATCTTTGTTCGGGGATTGCCTATCAATTTGTATGACGTTATAATGAGTTAACAAGATTTCTGCGACATTTTGAGATGCAGACATAAATGACAATAATTGCTTTTTCCGAGTAAGGTTTTGACGTGTCGTTGGAAGCTGGTCCTCTGTGCCAACTTCCTGAATCCCGTTCAGTATACCGCCAACGATGCCTTCAGAGGCGCAACACTTTTTGGAATCGTTCACCACGTTGACGAGTTATCAACGCGGAAAACATTACACGCATGGCGGACAGCTAGAACACTCGAGTGTGCTCACTAGGGATCTTATGTTGCGACAAGGTGTATGTGCAGTCCTCCAGATAACGTTGGAAGAGCGAGAGATAAGAAAGAAGGCAACAAAGTACGCACAGCGCAAAGGATTCCTTGAACGCTGTCTGCGACCCGCGTCAAGAGTAACGACAAGGGTCTCTACTCTCGGTCGAAGCACTGACGCTGTTTGCTCTCCAAGACGATCTCTAGCGAACACTTACCGAACACTTACGCGCATGGAGAAGTATTAAGCAACGTGGGTTATGTGGACGTTAGCCCATGGCACTTCACCTTTTGGCACTTGAGCTTGTAACGATGTTCGTCGCTGGGACGTGACTTACACAGTGCATGTTGCACACACGGTGTTCTTTCGTCTCTGGCTGTGATTGCCGCCGCACTCCCTTGACTACCCTTGCGCGTACTCTTCCTTTCGTTGGTGTCCTCGCCGTATAAGGTTTAATGACAGTGACTATTATAGACTATTACACAGACCATTCACGAGCGTTCGCATCACTTGTGTTGTCATCGCAGATGACCCTATAGGAAACCAGTCCTCTCGAGCTATTCTGCAGTGCTTTAGACAATCAAGCTCGGGTTTCCGGCGTGGTTTTGACTCACGAATGTTCGCTTGCGAGCCAAGGGTTGAAATAATTGCGCCACTAGTACACTTTTAACCCATGTAATAGCAGAGACCCGCTGCTTGCGCTCAGCGGTTGCAGCATGATGTCACAGGTTCGATTCTCTGACTCGACGGCCGTATTTCCGTGGAGCCAAAATGCAAAAAAAAAGAAAAAAAAAATGAGCGAAAACGTTTTTGTTCTCGGGTTTAGGTGCGCGGTAAGAAGCCCTGGTGGCCAACATTAATTCTCCGCCGTCGGCGACAACGACACGCACCGCAACCCACTGGGCGGTGTTAAAACGATAAACCTCGTAATTTATTTTTATAATAGCAGCACGTTATGGCAGCTCGATGCATACGTGGCCACCGCTGTTGTGCGCATAGAGATAAATATTCATTAATTCTTATTTCTTAACTGGCCTTACTATCGATGCTAGATGTCTTGGAATCTCAGGACTGAGGAGCAGCTGCAGGACGGACGCGGCCTGCAGACTTGGCTGAGAGACGCCTCCTAACAAGCGCTTTCTCTTGCGTCTGGGAGGCCGATTTGAACTTCATTCTTTGAACACATGAGCGTAGCAATATTTTTGACCCATTCCTTCGCAGGCCTTGCGGCAATTAGCGAGATTTAAGATATGCGTACACCAGACATCCACGGACTGGGTTGTAAATGATGGCTTCTCGAAAGAGACACTCTTAGGGTACGCAAGCATTTATATTAACTTTATGTTTTGTCCTATATATATATATATATATATATATATATATATATAGTGTGTGTGTGTGTGTGTTGGGATCCATTCTGTAACTGTAATGGTCCACCGGTTGTCTACCCTACGCATTACATGGCCTGCCCAGCTGCATTTCCTTCTAACACGCGCACGCACACACACACACACACACGTATGTGTGTGTGTGTGTGTGTGTGTGTGTGTGTGTGTGTGTGTGTGTGTGTGTGTGTGTGTGTGTGTGTGTGTGTGTGTGTGTGTGTGTGCGTGCGCGTGTTAGAAGGAAATGCAGCTGGGCAGGCCATGTAATGCGTAGGGTAGACAACCGGTGGACCATTACAGTTACAGAATGGATCCCAAGAGAAGGGAAGCGCAGTCGAGGACGGCAGAAAACTAGCTGGAGTGATGAAGTTAGGAAATTTTCAGGCCCAAGTTGGAATCAGCTAGCGCAAGACAGGGGTAATTGGAGATCGGAGGCAGAGGACTTCGTCCTGCAGTAGACATAAATACAGACTGATGATATGCTAGAAGGCTCGCTGCATGCTCAATACTGGCAGTTCTCAAGGAGGTAGGAGGGGGGGGGGGGGTGGCAGACCCTCTCTCTCTGGATCCGCCAGTACCCGACCACTGATCTACGCAGGCAAGTCTGCACGAACACGTAAGTAGCTGCAGAGTTTCCAAGCACAGGGATTAAGTCAGAATGGTCGTAACCGCTCTACTCTGAAGTGGCGGTTAACTGTGCTTAACTGCGCAACGTGAAGCCTCGTTGATTCGTAGCCGCCGCTGCGAAGCAAGTGGCAAGGACGATACGAGAGGCGCATGGTGCGTCGCGTCGTTATCGTTAGCTGGCGTCGCGAGAGTCAGCAATGACCTGCTATGACGTCGCTGCTCATGTAGGCCGCCGATAGCCCTCGCGGGGGAGTGTCGGCTTATCTTCTGGCGAGTCGCCGTTGGCTTCCGTCGTCTATGTGGGACGCACGCGCTTCACAGCTGATCGCTGCGCCCCGGCAGACAAGCGAGAAGACGTTGGACACGTGGTCGCCGCGAGGGTGTGCGCGCGGCTCTTCACTTGTCCCTGCCCTCACCGACATGTTGCCTTGACGGTTATCAGAGCTATTTGCGGGAACGTCAAAAAGGGTTTCTGCGACGCCTCCCTTACCTTGTAGTTTATTTGCTCAACGCATCGCGCAACGCCACGCTGTTTAACTGTTGCTGTTAAAATGTGTTGGTGATGTGAGCGTGCGCTTCGAAAGAGAGCTGTGACACATTCCAACGAGTTCTTCATTTACAGCTTTCTCGTTATATAATTGCAATATTTATGACGCCTGACGTTGATGCCGTCAGAGCGTCTAACACACTGGATGAACATATTTGGGTATAGTGGCTTTATCTGATATATTATAACATTATACAATTGATTTATTCATTCGGTTGAAATCCCTAATAAGAGGATCGGTAGAATGTAGCGCTTCATTCTTGCGCGAGCATTTCTGTCTTTCGCCGCATCAGAATGCGGCCGTCGCGGTCGGGAATCTAAGATGCAGCCGCGCCTTAGGCGACGCAGAACGCTGCAGCCATTCGTCTTTCGTCTTTCTTTTCGATCGAGCTTTCAGCTATGACGTCTTTTGCAGCGCAGGAGCAACTTTCTGGCGTGTAAATATACCACTGCACGTACAGTGTTAATAACACTTCCGTAGAGTGGTCAAGCGGCCTATTTCGTCGCCATTACCCGCGCAGAAAAAGTAAAGGCCATGCTGCATGCTCGGTCCATGGGTTACAAAGCAAACAAATCTGGAACTCAGCGGCTACCGCGAGCTAGCTGCCGCGCAGTCCGCAGTCGGCCACTCGACGACTCTTTAGACAAGTGTGATTCACACTGCATACGTGCTGCCGCGTGACAAAATGTCGCAGTTTCGCCCAAAAGGCCAAGCATAGGTTGCGATAGCAAACTAGTAGACAGCTATACGAAGTAAGGGTAGTAGTTTTATCGGCAGTATAAAGTTGTAAACATTCGCCTACTAACTAAATTAACAAGCACGGTGCCATGCGCGCACAGGTAAACATGAACGCATCTCGCTCGATAATCGCGGAAACTCGCTGTCAGACCGCTGGAGTGAGGAAGCGCGCAAGCAGCTAGCGAATTGACCTTCTCGCTGTCTCGCCTCAACGCGAACTACGCGTCGAAAGAACAGCGCGTACGAAGCTACCGGCACTCAGCGAGGCGCACTTTCTCTACTTCGCAGATCGCTTTCCGCGCCGAGCCGTACGCGGCAGCCGCTGGAGGAGAACGCCCCTGTCACTCACCCCGCCGCCGCCGCCGCCGCCGCCGCCCGCCCCCCGGTGCCTCGCGCGCGACGGAAGACGGCGCGCTTCCTCCCCGCTTTCCTCCCTTGCTCGCGCGAGATTGAGCCGCGATCGTCGGCTGACCCTCGCAAGCTTTCACTCGCACATACAGCATACGGCGTGCGGCGACGATCTCATCGTGCTTGGACTTTATACGGAACATCACCCTGACGACAGAAATGCGCCTGGAATGTCCATATAATTGCTATCGCAATAAAACAAGCGCCAGCGCAATCCAAGCGCTCGCACTGGCTACGGACACTCTGGAATTCTCGATGTGTACATTTGCTCTCGGGAGACGTGTACGCAGTCCCACCAGATCACGAGAAACCGTTCAGTGACGCACTTTCGCCACGTGCCGACGAAGAGAGGCAGTTAATTTGCGAGAAAGATGGCGGCGGACCGACAAAGGGCGCGTGGAGTGGCGTCGCGCGACGCGATGGGCAAATACAAACAACCTCTTCGGTGGAGCCCACCCCACGAGAGGGTGCGCTCGAACCCCTTCAGCAGATATTGTTGTCGACGGAAGATTTCCGAGGGACGCTCCGACGATAGCGATAGCAGATGCGTCGTTCGTGGCTGGGCGCCGCCGGGCTAACCGCAGTCTTTGATAACAGGTCGCGTGGAACAAATGTTTGCGAGAGCCAAGGAATGTTCCGCTGGGGTGTTTGGAGGTTTCTCTGACCAAAAGTCAAGGCTAGGCGGCACGTCCTTCAAACTAGATTTGTGCGGAATTAATGTGACCAGAGTCAGCAGGTGGACTCCATGACAGCGCAGATATTGCATCATGTTGGTTGGTTGGTAACCATTTTTTCATAGTCCTGCAGAGCTTTTGCCGACGGGGCCTTAGGCCTCCCACATGGGGACGCCGAGGTGTTGCCTCGCCGGTCTGATCATGTCACAAAAAAATTTATTCCCGTCTTCCTTCTTTAAGAACGTTTACCGCATTTTCCCAGAAGTTTAAAGAATACCAGCGCGTATTTATCTAATGTAGCTAATAAAGTGTCTCTTCAACGAGTTCGAGGGGACTCGATCATGACGACATGCGACGATGATGATGATGACGATGAAGATGACCGTTTTTGAAGCGGATCATGTCGTGAAGCTGCCAACTTTCTGTTTTCTATATACTGCCCCAACTTGTTCAGAATGCAGTGTTTCTTGCATTGCGTGTTGTTCCTTCCTTTGCATTACTAATCTGTCGAACCTGATACAATCTACCGTGAATACTTTTCCACTTCGAGTGCCGTACTTAAATGCGAAACTCACGAGAGCGCTAACTACGCCTGGATTTGTTGCTGGATGCATGCCGGCGATGTTCTTAGAAAGCGTGCTCAACACCCGCCTTAGTTGTTTTGTGGCTTTGGCGTTGCGCTACAGAAGCACGAGGTCGCAGGATCGAATCCCGGCGGCCGCATTTCGATGGGGACGAAAAAGAAACGCCCGTGTACCTCGCATTGCATGGGTGCACGTGAAAGAATCCAAAGGCGGTCAAAATTAAACCGGAATCCGTCACTATGCGGCGTGCCTCACAATCAGATTGTGGATTTGGCACGTAAGACCCCAGAATTTAATTTTTAAGCATGCTCAATAATTTTTGTGCCAATGATACACGCTACAGAATAATCGACATCATCAAAAATTGCTTCCTGCAACTTCCCATTCTTAGAAAACCTGAATTGATTTCAACTATCAGGACACTGTCATTTAAAGCATAATTAAACATTTTCCTTTTGATTTCATTGTTTCTCTTTCCATATACTTGCATAGCTGTCTTCCTGTCCATGATTCAGCGTCGAGCGTTTTGCCTCTGCGTCTGTGACTTCTCATTCACATTTTTTTTTTCGGTGGCTTTGTGCGCCCTTTCGTTTCCAAAATACTTAATGGATAAATTTAGACTGATTCACCGCTGTGCAACCTGTCTGCCAATCTCGCTGCCATGAGACTCTGCACGAGCCCACGGTCGAGAAAAATCGAGACACGGATCCAGAAGAGCCAACCCCGCAAACAAAAGGAACCAAGGCTGAGGAGGAATATTCTTCACTGTACTGTAAATCAGTTTTCCTATCAGCTATACAAAATAAATTATCAGGAACTCTGATCGGAGACGCAGCCTCAATGGGGTACATGAGACGACTTGTGCGTGCTGCTGCTGAAGGTACGTACATCGGTACTATAGTGCGCTGAACTGACGTAACCACGTCATTTCTGTACCCCTACTTGTGGGTCAATAAATGACGCACGAGGGACATTCATTCACGCATTACAAAGCTTACATGCTTAACGTTTTACGGGTGTCATACGGTCTAAGCTTGCAATTAGGATCCCTCTCTATTCGCAATGGTCCCCCCGGGGCCAAAATTGGCGTCGCTCTGTCTTGATGCCCTTCGCGCCAATTCTGGACACCGCATGTCGGACGCGTGGGTGCGATAGCCGAGCTACCGTTAAATTTATGCAACAAAGATGCACACTTGGAAGCCTTATAACTCCTGATGAGCACAGGTTTGAGTTGGGTGGATTATATCTAATACGACCGAGTGAACTCTCTCAAACGCTCCCGTTCGGATCGGCAAACCAAATGCCGAGTTACGTATAGGCCTCCCTGAACCCCAAGCGTGAGGCTAAATTTAGCTCCAATGGCCTCATGCGTGGCTTGACACCGGCGACATCACTGCACTCGATCTATGCGTGATTGCATAATGGCTTTTACAGCGGAGCTATTAAAGGCTCACTATAGGTGGGCCTCGTTGTCATGCGCAACATCGCCGAGCTGGAACAGAGTGAAGTTCGCGCTCGTGCTCATGCTCGGCACGTGCTCGTGCCACTGCTCCTTCCTGCGTTCGTCGTCGTCTCCTTCCACAGCTGGCTGCGTTGCCGGTAATCATTCCAGCGTAGAATTCCACTTCTCTTCTGTCGTCGTAATGGGGAGGCCGCGTTTACGGGGTATGAGCCATTGCTTAAGGGGGTATATCAGCCATTCATGAGCAACTGACGACGTGTCTTAACGCGTTGGAGCAACGCCGCCGCGAACGCACCCTGGAGAGGGCTCGTCGTCGACGTGCCGACGAAGCCCGAGTGAACCGTCAGCGAAGAGCCACGCACCCCGAATTGCGGGAGCGCGATGTTGAGGCCAAACGTTAGCGTAGTCTTGCCCTCCATGAACCGGACAATGGTGGTGCACGCATCGGCAACGCTAGGGCCAACTTCCCTGGTGTGACGGCCAGGTTTCAACGCGAGTATCTCAACTGGAACGTTCATGATAGGCATGTTCCGTTGGGTGATGCCCAACGACGATACGGCCATTTTCATCGTGGGGGCAATATTCACTACAACAGACCCTCCATAGTCACAGCTTCGCTGGCTTCCATCTTCACAGTAGTGGAAGGGCTCAGAATTTTACAGCGTAAACTGTTATGGGCTCATTCCCATAGCCGTTTCGGTCGCGATGATGCCGCCACCGCCGCCCCGTAGCCGCTGACAGTTGACAGTTGACAAGAACTTTATTAAAAGGTCCTGAGGAAAAAGATTGGGGGAGCCGAAGGCACCCCAATCAAGTTGGTGGCTCCGCCCATGACGGAACCGGGAGCTGGTGACTCTCGGCGACGTCGCGGGCCCTCTGGACGGCCTGTCGTTGATGCGTAAAGTCCGCGCTTTGCAGTAGGGCGTCCCACTTGGACTTGTCGTGAAGATCAGAGCCCGCGTTGGACGGGCACAGCCAGAGCATATGATCGAAAGAGCAGAAGTCGTGCCCACATTTGGAGCACGATTGCGGGAAGTTAGAATCTATCCGATTGAGCGCTCTGGGGGTGAGGTACGATCTCGTCTGTAAGAGCCTGAACGTGACACACTGAGCCCTGTTTAATTTTGGGTGAGGGGGAGGGAATTTCCTTCTGCTCAGTCTGTAGTGGGATGTGATCTCGTTAAAGGTGATAAGAGGGTCTTGTGAGAGAGCTGGACCGCTAGCCCGGGCGCGGTTCGTGAATTCACGCGCTAGGCAGTGGGCCTGCTCGTTGGGTTTGCAACCCGCTTGATTAACTACTCGATCCTTTAACGTGGGCCGGGAACCAGGCGATGTGGTGACCTCCTGTCTCGTTGTCCGCAGTATTTTAAAGAGATTTGTTGACTAGGGTAGCCGTATGCTTAGACACTAGGGCTGACGAGAAGGCAGTGCGCGAGTCGGAGAAAATAGTCGTTGGGCCTTTGGCAGCGTTAAGGGCCAAGACTATCGCGGTTTCCTGCGCCTTGTTTGCGTGCTTAGTGCAAACGGATGCAGCGCTAATCAGCGTTCCGCGCGCGTCTACGACCGAGATTGCAAACTTATTTTCGCTGCCGTATTTGGCCGCGTCAACGAAGAGTGCATCTGCCCCGTACGGATTAACTCTTTGAAGGATGGCTTTAGCCCGTGCGATTCTTCGGCCCTCGTTATATATCGGATGAATGTTTCTCGGTACGGGATCGACCGTTATAGCTTCCTTGGCTTCTTTGGACAGGGGGTATCTGTCGAGCGGCGGTTGTATGGATGATATGCCTGCTTCGTTTAGGATTTTGTTACCCGGCTTAGTTAACGAAAGCCTGGTGATCTGTGCAGTTCGATGTGCCTCGATTAATTCGTCGATAGTATTGTGAACACCAAGCTCCAATAGTTTCTCCGTGCTAGCACATTGTGGGATGCCGAGTAGTCTTTTGATACCGGACCTAATGAGCGTGTCGAGCTTCCTCTTTTCGGCTTTACTCCAATTGAGGAAAGGCGCCGTGTAGTTAACGTGACTGATAAAGAAGGCCTGAAAGACTCTGAGTAGGCTGTCCTCCTTGAGTCCCCCCTTTCTACTTGTAACTCTGGCAAGTAGTCTGAGTATATTGTGCGCCTGTGCGCCGAGCTTCTTTAGAGCGTCTGCATTACATCCTTTGGCGTTTATTAAAAGTCCTAAAATTTTGATGGAGTTCACCCTCGAAATGGGGTGTCCTTCTCTAGTCGTAATTTTAACTGGCAGTGTTTCCAGAGGCTCAAGGTTCCTAACGCCTTGCCTAGCCTGCCTGTAGAGTAATAGTTCGGATTTGCTGGGCGAGAGCTTTAGTCCTGTGTCTGTGAGGAACTCCTCCGTCACCTCTATGGCCCCCTGTAAGGATTGCTCTAGTTCGGCCAGAGATCCCCCCGGAGACCAGATTGTAATGTCGTCGGCATAAATTGCGTGGCCCACTTTTGGGAGTTCGGCTAGCCTGTTAGAAAGTTTATGCATGGCGATGTTAAAGAGTAACGGGGATAGGACCGAGCCCTGAGGTGTTCCGCAGTTGCCCAGTTTGTAAGGACCGCCCGAGATCGTACCCAGTCGAAGGAGCGCCTTTCTTTTCGACAGGAAAGAAAAAGTGAAGTTAAAGAATCTCCGCCCTAGATTAAGGGAGGAAATCTCTTTCAGGATGTGCTCATGCGCCACCTTGTCGAAAGCTTTGGCGAGGTCGAGTGCAAGTATGCCTTTAACGTCACGCGACGCGTTGTCGAATATGGATCTTTTTAGAAGGAGCATTGTGTCTTGTGTTGAAAGTCCTCTTCTAAATCCGATTAAATTGTGTCTAAAGAGTTCGTTGTTCTCTATGTGATCTGTGATTCTGTTATGTATAGCATGTTCGGCCACTTTGCAAATACAAGATGTTAGAGAGATGGGACGCAGGTTATCCATATGCGGGGGTTTCCCCGGTTTGGGGATAAGCACCACCTTGGCTGTGCGCCATTCCAGCGGGACCTGCCCCGAACTCCATACTTCGTTTATCTCTGCCGTTATGATTTCTATGGCCTTGTCGTCCAGGTTTCGGAGGAGTTTGTTGGTAACTCCGTCTGGTCCAGGGGCGGACCTTCCGTTTAGGTTGAAGAGAACGTGTCTAATTTCTGATACAGTGAACGGTTCGTCTAGCTCTGACCTGTCTAGCCCCGTGTATCCTGCTCTCACCGTTCCGCCTTGCGAATCTCCTTCCTTAATGGGGAGATAGGTGCGAGCCAGGATGTTGATAGTTTCTGCTTCCGTGAGGCCCGTGGCGATCTGCTTATGAATGAGTCTATCCACGGCAAGATTGAGAGTGCTCTTGGACTGTTTGTCGTTGAGGAGGCTTTTGAGCAAGTTCCATTTACTGCCTCTTCTCATGCGACCGTCCATTTCGTTACACGTCTCGTCCCACTGCTGTAGGGCCAGCTGCCTGGAGTACGACTCTATTTCCTTGTTGACTGACGTCAGCTTAACTCGAAGTCGGCGATTTAGCTTCTGCGTTTTCCACCTCTCCGCGAGGGCGTGTTTAGCCTCCAGGAGGTGCGCTAACCGCGAGTCCATTTTGGGAACTTCGAGCTGTGTTGTGATTTCCTTGGTTGCGCTCTTGACAGATGGTGTAATTTTTTTTCGCATGCGATAGCGGCTACGGGGTGCAAACCCCGTAGCCGCTATCGCATGCGAAAAAAAATTACACCATCTTTCCGTAGGGAATCCCTGAGTAGTATGCGAAGCAGCCATGGGGTTGACTCAAGTTATCATTGGTTTTCAGATCGGCCTGTTGCCGCTGCCGTTTCGTGGCAGCGGCACGAACCCTCTTCTCCGCGGCGCTGTCGACGGCGCTGACACTGGCGTTGACGCTGACGCTGTCCGCGGCACTCATCGCGGCGTTGCGGGAGGAGAATGAGAGGACGAAGTGAATGATGATGAGTGGGCGAATCACCGGGGGATCATTCGGGCAAAACGCCGGAAGCGTTCTCCGGAAGCCGGCTTCCGGAAGCCGGAGCTTGGCGTACGTATACTATACCTATACATACAAGTAAAGGAGGGGAGGAGGATGTGCATGCGAAGTGCGGGTGTTTACGCCGCACGGCGGATGGAGGGAGGGACATAGCCCCGACCAAAAGCTGCTTCTCATCTAAAAAATGTTGCAGTGGCTTAGCTCGGCTATGCCAGGATATACGTAGCGTTAGCAAAGGTTCAGCTGATTATTCTTAGCTTTCCTGGTTGTCTAGATAGTCAAGGATTAGCTTGATTGTCATGCTTACTGCTGCTCCAATGACACACACAAACGCCAGTCAGAAGCGCAGCGGCTCCAGCGCAGTGTCAGACGGCGACTGCACAGCGAGCGAGCGCCGGCGCCAGTGCGTCTACCACGGCTACGACGTCACTCCTCTGGAATGCGCAGACCGGCGGCGGCGGAGTGCGCGAGAGGTGCCGGCTCCGGTGGCTCCAGTGCGCAAGCCGTGTGACATCACTGATCCTTGCGCATGCGCAGCACGGCTCTTGATGTTTCGCGCGAAACGGGCTTGGCTAGGCCAGTGTAGCTAACGCTACAAAAGTACCCGCTCACCACCGGGATCGAGCCCAGGCCCGCTGCGTGAGAGGCGGATACTCTACCACTGAGCCAAGCAAGCGCTTACTATCCGTGAGCGGGAAACGCGCGTATAAATTCGCCCTATGCAGGCGCGCAGGCGCAGACGACGAGATGCGATTCAGACGCGGAACGCAAACACGGTCCCAAGCCTCCGCCGGTATGGTGGCTCCATCTAGTTAAGGCGCCGGCTTACAGACACTGTAAATTTTGCTGCCGCCTTAACTAGATGGCGCTAACATACAAACGGACGCTCGGGATCACATTGATTGCGCTAGATTGGGCGCGTTGCAATGGGAGTGAATGTGACCGCCGTAGTCGCATTATCGGTCGCTTGGCTGGGCCGAACGGCGCTAGCCATCGGCGATGGAACGCGTCGGCTTGCATGCACGACGGCGTCCCAAGCGCGTTCCTGACGCATTCACTCAAATTACTAGGTAGTACTGTCGAAACGCTCGTCTAGCTTACGCTGTGACTGTGCTGCGTGTGCCGCGCAGGCCTGGCATTTTTTTCCGTCTTTCATTTCCCCTTATCATTCCCCCAGCGCAGGGTAGCAAACCAGAATCTTGAGTGGTTAACCTCCCCGCCTTTTCCATCCCGTTTATCTCTCTCTCTCTCTCTCTCTCTCTCTCTATATATATATATATATATATATATATATATATATATTGAAGAATGATTGAATATGTATATCTCGAAAAATGATGGAAGTCGTTAACCGAGAAAGTGTAAGAATTGGGTTGAAGATGAATATGCAGAAGACAAAGATAATGTTCAATAGCCTGGCAAGGGAACAAGAATTCAGGATCGCCACTCAGCCTCTAGAGTATGTAAAGGAGTACGTTTATCTATAGGTCAGTTACTCACAGGGAACGCTGATCATGATAAGGAAATTTGCAGAAGAATAAAATTGGGTTGGAGTGCATACGGCAGACATTACCAAATCTTGACCGGGAGCTTGCCGGTGTCGTTGAAAAGAAAAGTGTACAATCATTGCATTCTACCGGTGCTAATATACGGGGCAGAAACTTGGAGGTTAACAAAGAATCTCGAGAACGAGTTAACGACCGCACAAAGAGCGATGGAACGAAAAATGTTAGGCATAACGCTGAGGAAGAGAGCGGTGTGGATCATAGAGCAAACGGGGATAGCCGATATTCTAGCTGCCATTAAGAGAAACAAATAGAGCTGGGCAGGTCATGTAATGCGTAGGATGGATAACCGTTGGACCATTAGAGTTACAGAATGGGTGCCAAGAGAAGGGAAGTGCAGTCGAGGACGGCAGAAATCTAGGCGGGGTGATGAAGTTATGAAATTTTCAGGCCCAAGTTGGAACTAGCTAGCACAAGACAGGGGTAATTGGAGATCGCAGATGAGGACTTCGTCCTGCGGTGGACATAAATGTAGGCTGATGATGATGATGATGATGATGATGATGATGATATCCCTGTCTCTTTTGTGCGTGTCGGCATCCCTGTGCTGGTTGTCGCGAGAGCAATGTCCCCCTTGCTACAAGCATAAAGCAGCGGATAACGGCCAACAAAGCAATGGGCTCTGGTGTTACAGCGGCTGGAAGGTGACAAAGGCGCTAAATGGCGCAGAGAGAGAGAGAGAGAAAAATAAAGAGGGAGCGGTAGGCAGGTTAAGCAAGGACGCGCCCGGTTGGCTACCCTACACTTGGGAAGGGGAAAAGAGGGGAAAGTAGAGATTTCTGGCACGCCCTTCGGCATGCGACTTCCAAGGCTGAGACGCCGGCTTATACCACGCGAGTTCCGAGGGCGCACGGGAATCGAATTGTAATGACGGCGAATGTCCTCCTAATGTTGGCAAATGCGCGGTTGCGCCAGTTTAACAAGATGCATCCGCTCTGGCTCTGCCTGCCTACACCGGTTGATTCCGTCGTCCTACCCTTCGTCACCGCCTTTAAAAACGGCACCTTGCCTACGTTACAGCCCGCATAAGTCAGTCGATGCGGTGGATATAGCACCATGGTTTACGATGTGCCGAAAATAGTTGCTGTACTGCAACAGGACCAGTAACCCTTTTTTTTTTGACTTCATGGTCCCTAAACCAAAGTCACGCGGTGGACCATGCACTTGATCCCGTCCCCCGATGATATTGCAATATGTTCGTAACAGACCGTGACTGAACGTAGGCGTCACAAGATGACGCCACAAGCACGACTGTGCCCCGTTAGGCGTTAGTGATCACACTTATAGAGAAAGCGTAAAGCCTGTACCCCGGCTCAAAGTTCTGTATTGAAAGCGCAGGACCCATTTCTCACCCACTGGCATGGTATAACATTGCACTGGGAAAAACACGCCAATTCCATTGTTTTGCTCGTTGCAAACCTTCGTAAGCACTACAGGTTGTCATGTTATTGCAGGAAGCATGCATTATGTAAAACTTTGCTTCACGAAGGATTCAATTCATAAAGCTTCTCCTGCGTAAATGCTCTTTGCCATTGGCTGGGCGCCTTTGCTCATATTATGTCCAGCATCAGGATCTGCTGAACATTTTCGTACGAACAATTATAGCGTAATAGTTGTTTGTAAATACGGGCTCAAAATAGTGTTTAGAGTGCCGGCGCGATTTAGCACTGCCTACACTACCTACTGTGACAAAGGCTGATGGCGTTTTGTGTTGAACAATTTTACACAAATTTCTAGTGCCGAAGCGGCGCGCTATATTGACATGCGAGGACCATGACGCTATTATGACGCAAATAGAAGAAATAAAAAAGTGAGTCCGCAAAATAGGAATATGTTCAGTTAATTGTGTTGTAAGAATGTAGCTTAATTCTACATTAAGCTGCTTTTAAGCGTGCAGTGAAAGCAATTATTTGCAGCAAATTTTTTGTCAGTGGCCTCTGAACGCGCTGCGAACAAAATCAAGTATACAAATGAAGAATTTCTAATTGGCGTGCCGCTTTCTTCTTTGCCAAATTAAAAAGCTGTAATAAGTGCGCAGTCCGTTTTACGCAATGGCCTGGTCAAAGTAAACTTACTTGAGTTAGTTCGTGCCCAGGAGAGAGAGAGAAAAACATTTATTTAGACCATTCAGATCGTTGATCTTGAGGACGAGTTCTTCTTCTTCCTCTCGTGCCCAGGAACTGTTCCTTTCTGTCTCTTTCTCTGTGTGAAGCGGACTTCTTACGACACTATATATTTTTCATAGAACCCCACATTAGGTGGTCTTCTAAATATGGCGTCTATGACGTGCTTCCTGCTACGCAATCGCTTCCGGCGCATGCAGCCAGTATATGCATAGCCTTCGAGATCCGTTTTTCTTTTTGCTGGCGCGTTGATTTGGACATCACCTACGGCCTTATCGCTGTTGTAGCGCCGTCGCTTATGCAGTGACCTTGTATGCAGTATAACTTGTACGGTAGAAGCGCAGTTCATCGGCACACTGTTGACTTCGACCCAGTCGCACCTCTCTTCTTGTGCGTCAGGAAAACGGCCTTGCACTTCCCGCGCTATCATAATGTGACGTCATCGATTTGGACAGCGACAGTTGGGAACTGCAGTTAACTGTTTGTCGACTGAGAGTGCGCTAAACTGCATAACAAATAAACCGCTCGATGCTAGCTAGTTCTGAGAACTTTTCTGAGCAGGAAATGGCCAAATGCAAGAAAATCCTTTGGAGTGAAATGAATGTGAAAATCCTGTGTGTGTTCATGATGTCGCACAAACGTTCGGGTGCTGTGGTCAGGTTGAAAAATTGAAGGGGAGGTTTGTCTGTCATTCTCTTTGATAGTAAGGAAAATTTTTCCGATAAGTAAATGCAAATATTTTTTTTTCTTTTTTGAAACATAATTTAGTGTCTGAACTGACGTAGTGCAGATATTTAGCATCCCTTTAAACCCGTGCTCGTTGCATGATAGAGAGAGAGAGAATTTAATTTTAGAGATGGACATGCTTGCCTGGCGTAATTCCTGCCATGATGCTCGTTAGTCAAGCGACTGAGCAGGTCGGTGTGTGACGATTCAAAGAAAGGAAAAACGCATACACAGTGACACGTCGTCGTTTGCCGGTCATTACAAAGCTATGGTTCCAGGAATTTAATACGCAGTGCGGTGGCAATGCACCGGCATAAGTGTTCGGGGACAAGTGGAATGGTAGAAGAGCCGATAAGATATCCACGCAGAGCAGTCTGAGTGATATCATTAGACAGGCTTCCCTTTTATCGATATTATGCCACACGATATTGCTCACTTGGACGGCTAGGCGCCCGATGCGCGGCTGGGTACACGGCGGCTAGTCCCAGTGGCGCAATCCAATACTTGGTACGACGACCTTTCGATGTGCACGCGTCTCGCATTGCACTTGGTTGCGGAGAACCCCTAGGCAGAAACGGCCGAGATAAGGCAGGTGCAGATTAGGAGTGCAGTGAGACAGCCGAAACCGGATTTGCGCTCAGTGTGACAACGCGATTACCGGCGGAGTGGTGCACTCTAAATAAAGGTCAGCGTTTGCATGTCCCTTTCAAGGACGAAATAATTGCATTGACGGCCGGTGATATTCCCGACAGGCAGTTTAAAAATTGGCGCCCAGTGACCTGTCCGAGGTAAAGGTAAATCCCATCAAATACCCTGTTTCTCAGCCGTAGATATAACAATCTGGTAAGGCTGTGCAAGGTTGGCCGTGTATAAAGAACAGTGCGCACGGAGTGGCACAGTGGCCCGCGTTTTTATCCCAGAACTTTAACTATTCTTCGGTTTAATGA
This sequence comes from Dermacentor silvarum, assembly GCF_013339745.2. Classification (NCBI taxonomy): domain Eukaryota; kingdom Metazoa; phylum Arthropoda; class Arachnida; order Ixodida; family Ixodidae; genus Dermacentor; species Dermacentor silvarum. Next base: position 184,174,737 of record NC_051157.2, read on the forward strand.
TTTTTTATTTCGCTCCAGCTTCTCCGGACTGCTAGTTGCCCATGGGCTTCGAAATTGTTCCACGTCTCTACGCCAGCCAGCTTGTCCTGTGGTCAGGTGCGCACAAAACGGTCGGCCTTACATTTACTGCGACAGCTGTTGAAATCTCAAAACTAGGAACTGAATTCATAAAGCTCTTCTTCAATTCTGCTTACTGGCTGCTTTCGCTGATAATATTCATACATCAAGATAGGTTGGCATCTGACCTTACGAGCAGTTCTAGCATAAGAACACTTCTGTGAACTCCGTCTCATACATAGCAAGCCACACTACGAAGGCTAGAGAGACGTCTTTAGCTGCTCACATTCACGACCAAGAATAATGGGTTCCAGACACACATGGGTATGCGTTGTGCGATTCGATGTGACATGAGACAGTTTTTAGTTTAGTGTGTTTAGCGTAATAGCGGGCTTGACGGAATAGCAGGATCCAAATGCGTTCGCGCGGAACATTAAGCGACCCGCAGCGTTTACCGTACGCACGCTATTTCTCAGATTTAGGTTTTGCGTATACAGAAACGGGTTTGGGTATATCCAAAGGAACCTTTGCGAACGCAAAGGTCCACTCCCGGCTTCCGTTATTTTGTACTCCATTTGGGTTATTTTGTATACTTTTTTGCGTTCTTTCGTAAGCCCAGTGGTTTGCGTCCCATAACTTTGCGTACGCGAAATCTAGAACGTTACCGCGTGGTTTATGTAGTTTATGTAAGACATGACGGTGGTCCCGGCTGCTCGCTTAGAACTGAATTAGGCGTTGTTTTTGCAGAATTAACTTCGTTCGTGGCAAATGGCTGTGTAAACGGCTTTCGTTGAGTCTCAGGCCGCTTCGACGTACGACAGAGTATTATGGATAACTTCGCGGAGTTTTAGCGATCGCTTCTCATTTCGAACGCGTCGAGGCCTAACGAAAGAAATGATGATGATTAAAGGCATCCACTTTGAAACGGGGCGGCGACAAATAGTCACCTAGCCTGCTTGATTTAATCAGGTATACTATACATGTTCTTTATCTAGCATTTTTGCATACCTTCCCTCTTTCTTCTCCTCTTCCCCTTCCCTTACGTAGAGTACAGCAGGCCAGATGCTCCATTTTCCGGCCGACCTCTCTACATTTTCCAATCAGTAGATTACTTCTTTTGTATACCTCGCATTATTCTTTTTCTTTTTGTTTCCCCAAAATTTACCTTGTACTGCTACCTATGATTTTAAGAGATCAGGTCGTATCAATCTTTTCCCTGCTTTTTTTTTCCACAATTACTCCAATCGTCTCTTGCTTATCTCTACGACGGATCTGTTGCTGTTTCCTTCCACTTTAAACACAAGCGCTTCTGGAAGTTGTACGTTACCTACGGTTCTCGCTGGGTGAATCCAGTCCATGCATTCCATTAGGATGTGCTGAGTGGTCTCTGGATATTTACTGCAGCATACACATGTCTCATCTAGTTCCGAATATTTGTTCCGGTATGTTTTGGTCCTTAGGCAACCGGCTCGAGCCTCAAATAGCAAGGCACTGCCCTTTGTGTTATCATACAGATTTTCACTTCTAATTTCTTTCTTCTCATTCTTGTATATCTCCATGATTCTTTTTGTTTCCATTCTTAGCATCCAACTTACTGTCTCTATTTCTCTCACTTTCTTTCTGATGACTTTTGGTTGCCTATTTACAGTTCGCTTATCCTGTACTTGGTTGCCAACTTCTCTGACCTCTTCTTGCCTTCTGTGTCCACGATTTTCATGTAGAGATACTTGTGCACATTACACGGAGCGCATGCTAGCTTTGGGAGTACACAATACTTTCGACGAACTGAGGCGGGCCACTCTGATGTGACAGAGGGAGCGCCTCAGCTTCACAAAAACTGGTAGGGAAATATAGGCACGACTTAATATCCCAGCATACCCGATTTATCTCACCGAAGAGGCCGTACCTCTCCCTCCTTCGGTGAGATCCAAAATTACATTAGCTCCAATTCCCAAGAATATGCATCCCGAGTACAACAAGGAAAGGCGCAAAGCACGCGCACAACATATTCAATCGATGTACTCCAATAACGCTACGTACAATACGTACTACACGGACGCAGCTGCGTATGCAGAGGCTACCGGGCAGCGCTACCAAAGGAGGTACGCCCTGGCAGTCGTGAACGCGATCAGCCAGCAGCAAATTACCGCGTCGACCACGGCGGGCTCCCCCACCTCGGCTGAAATGTTAGCAGTGGCGATCGCGCTCGCTCACGCGGAGCGTTCGGAAAGGGACTCGGTCGTGGTCACTGACTCCCGGGAGACATGTTGCATGTTTCTTGAGGGGCCCGTGACTGCGGCTAGCCTCGCGATAATCCCCAAATCGTTCAACCACCGCCATCGCCTACTCTGGTGCCCGGGACATGCGGGGGTACAGGGGAACGAACAGGCTAACGCTTTAGCTCGAGCGTCTACTAACCGAGCGATGGCTTCCTCTTCGAACCCCAACCCCTCACACTATCCCTCACAATATCCCATCAATTTAAATGTCAAAGATATCCTTGCTCATCAACGCGGAGTCCGCCGAAAATACCCGTCGCCTCACCCACAACTTAGCGGGGAAGAGGCCGCCGATTGGTGCAAAATACAGACCGGGGTATTCCCCCATCTAAAACTGCTAAATGCCATGTATCCCACCCGCTATAGGGCCACGTGCCCTTGGTGCGGTGGCATACCTACACTAATGCATGTGACCTGGGAGTGTAGTAAGCACCCTCATAGGCCAACTAATAATATCTCAATGGAGCAGTGGGAGGCACAGCTCGCCCGTTCCGACTTGGCAGGACAAAAGTCCTTAATTAGCCAGGTCAGGCAGGCGGCAGAGGCCAGTGGGGCACTGGACTGAGGGGCTCCGACCACCGCTATACTTAAAATATTTTCCAGCCAAATAAAGTTTCTATATATGTGCACATTAGCGACCCATTTATTTTCATCCGTGTTCCTGAGCCTTTCTTCAAAGCTAATTTTGCTCTGTGCTTCTCTGACTTCAAAAGAGGCCCAACCCATGTCCCCCTGCACTGCCTCATTTGTGGTTTACGGTGGGCTCCCAAAGCCAACCGGCCTACTGATCTTTGGTTAACTTCCAACGCCGACAAGACGTCCGATTTTAAGCACAGAATGGCATTTGCGAACGTTAGCGCTGGCACTATTACTAATTTCCAGATTCCACGCACCACCTCATACCTGTTGTGGCCCCACAGTGCTCTGTGTTTTATTATTGCTGCATTCCGCTTCCCCTTTGTTTTCAGATTATATTGGTGGTTGCTTGAGTAATTCTTTCCTTCGTTTATGTGTACGCCGAGGTACTTATATTGCTTCACTATGGGTATGACTTGCTGTTGAATTGACACCACGAAGTTCCTTGTCTCTTGATTAATGATCATAGTTCCTAATTTATCTGTGCTAAACTGAAGACCTAGATTTGTCGCTGCGTTGCCACAGATATCTGCAAGTGTCTGTAAATCTTTTTTATTGTCCGCTAGTAGCACAATGTCGTCTGCGTACATCAGTACAGGGACCTTCTGTTGCACTATTTGTCCATTACCCATGTAGGATAAATCAAACCCCAATTCGCTGTTTTCCAGTCGCCTTTCTATACCCTTAACGTAAAGTGTGAAATTCCGGGACGGCAGCGCCACCTATCTGAGAAGTCGAGAGCTGGGCGCGACGGCTTGTGGCCGGCGAGATTGGGCGATCTCGAAGGCCATGGATGGCAGGCTTGTACTGATTTCGCCATGAGTAGGCAGACATGGAAAGTACTAATACAACGCATTCCCTGCTCTGATTGTGCTGCTTCTTCCAGTTTATGACGCACACACAAAGCTTGGCGAATAGATAAGATCACTTATGTGCATGAAGCATGCGAAATGTAAATCGTAATTGAAGTCTCGTGGAGCTAAACTGTGCTGTCACGCTAGAATAAAACTCCCTTTCTGCCAAGTTAATTTGCTGTACCGGTAACGCTATTTCCCTTTACCCCGCTATTACACTTACGTTGGACTAAGACTGTCTATTAAGGGTCACTGTTGAATGACAAAAAAAAAAAAAAACTCAGCCCTTCCACTGGGATGGAGATGAAAGACCAGCAAAGCTGTACTACGGTGGTAATTATGTAGTTACAATTATGACTATTAAGCTGTGATGGTGTAATTGGTTATTTGAACTATTAACAAATGGGAAATATATATGATCCGGTGGTTTTCATTTATTTAGTGACCACGGGGAGCATGGCCTTATGGTCGCTACGGTACACCGCCATGGGGTGTACTGCAAAGGTTGGCACGTTCTTCATAAACACGTCACCAACGCCACGCGCGTTCGGTGGGAACGCGGGTAAAACGCCGCCGCCGTCGACAACAGTTGTGCGCGTTGTTTGTGTGACCGCACACAACCGCTGTCAAAACGCTGGCTACGTGACGGAACGGCTAAATGCCGGTGTCGACACTGTTTGGGCAGAGGCGGGCGAGTGTCTGCGGCACAGGCGTCAGAGGCCGGCAGGGCTGCGCGCGTGCACCGCAGTGGGAGAGCGCGCACGCACAGTCTAGGGTGCCTCGATGCCCTCCTCGCCCACCGCTCACCTTCCACTGGGAAGTCGCGTTTGCGCAACGTTTGCTCTCCGCCGTGCGTTCGCTCCCCGTGAAGGCGCGCGTCCATCGCCCTCGCGCGCTTTCACTCGCACATACAGCATACGGCCGATGAGAGTTTTTTTAGGAGCGAGGCTCCTTATAGCGGCACCCGTTCCGTCCCCGTCGTAGTAGTAGTAGTGTGTAACCAGTCTGAGAAAAATGAGAAAAAGAATTCCGAAGTTGTGTCCGTAGCGCGGAATCGAACCAGGGACCCCTCGCTTCCGAGCGCGCGGCGTTAGCCCACTACGCCACGAAGCGCACATAGACACACGCACCACGATGGCAATAAATACCCAACATTAACGAAAGGCCGCGTTTCTAGCGCGTTTCTAACGCGTTTGTGCTAGCGCGTTACGGCCCGTGTAAGAAGCTGCTGTAAGACGCTGTGGCCTCTCCGCCTTACCTTCAACGCGTTTCGAACGCGCTGCCCAAGGCGGTGGCAAGTCAAGTTCAAGTCGAGGAGCGTTTATGAATACGGGGGGTATACTCTCTCAGCAGTCATGTGATGGCGTCGGAAAACGCGGTGCACGTTCCGGCATGTGTAAATGGCTGCGTAAGACGCTGTGGCCGCTCCCCCTTACTAGAGAGTACTGCACGTTTCTAACGCGTTTGTGCTAGCGTCTTAAGCGGGAGATCCGATGATTCCCTCCGGAGCTTCGCCCACTCATCATCATTCACCCCGTGGATATGCTGTGATTTTATTTTTTTTTTTCTATTGCCTGACGCGACCCCTGAAGTGAGCCTTTAACAGCTTTGCTGTAAAGTCCTTTAAAATTTCTCCGGTGCTGGGCAGAATCGAACCCGCGTCGTATACCTATGAGCAGACAATTTTCTGTGAATTTATATTCAGACACGCGCCACGCGTGGACTTCGTGGCGGCGTCGCCAGAAGGTGCCACTTGTGTAATGGTGTGCGTGTGGGAAGGAACCCGGTTGCACACACGCCTCACACATAATGCGTTTCGGAGTTGGCAATAGGGTATGTCGCTACATTGCTTCAAGGCTAATCACATTAACTCTGACATTCACCTTGAGATAGGTTGCGGTGGAATTTTTGATTGTAACTTATCCATTGCTATGTACACAATGTCACCTTCGTCCACCACAGTATAAGTGCATAATGTTGAAATCCGCGTCCCAGCGCGAGTAATTCAAACAAATCTTGAAGGCTATGCTTTTGCTGGCTGCATACCCCGGAAACAATCACATGAGCCGGAAACACGTTATGATCGCCATGTCTTGGGCATCACATACTGTCTGTTGTGGACTCCGAAATACATGCACAGATGCCTGCACTGCCCGAGTCTACGTACGTAGTACAAATCCCCAAGCTTCAAGTAGTTAGCACTTGACAAGTTTCATGTAAGCACATTGACGCTAACTACTTGAAACTTGGCAGTTTCAAGCGGGGTACGAGCTTGATTCGCAGTTTTGTGTTGCTTTTTCACAAGGCGAGGACGATGCTCAAGATAAAGACTTGACCCGAGGACCGCTAGGAGACGACAGCTTAACGTAAATGGCGGAATGACAAGGCTGTAGTAGAAAAACTGCTGTAGCAGAAAAACATGATCTTGCTGTCAAAACAAAACTGAGAGGGAATGAAACAGCAATAAACGCACAATTTTCTGTTCAGTTTGAAAGAATAAACTGACTTCGCGAATATTATCGAAGCAGCGCAAGCGTACGCGGCAAGGACGTCTGACAAGGACAACGAAGAAATTCAGCGGGATGCCATATAGAAAAGCGGCGTAAGTATGCAGTGAAGCGTAAACAAGAGCATGGCGTTTTATAGTAAAACGCCGAGTTTCTCAAGGGCTGCACTATCATGCCGTGGCGCTGCGCTTGCCTCTTCAGCAGGAAAGGCGCTGCACTGCTCTTGCAATCTGCTAGCTATAAGTAGGAAATCTTATCAACCACCTTCCATTGTTTTCGACCATAGGCTGCATGGGCAAGACAAGAGCGAGTACTTAATGAGGTTATACAAACCAAAAACGAGTATAATTGCTAAGGGGCGACACTGAAGGAGGTCGATAAGGCACCGGAACTAATCTCCGTCACTGAAGAGAGATTAGAGGATGCTTTCGCAGCCGCATCGCCGATAAGCCCGTCGGTCAGGAAGCTCGAGAGCAGAACGCCTATCTGTTGTGAGACGTGTTATCGCAGATCGCACCGAGACCGTGGACTGCACCGAATGCGGTGGAATAAGCATTACTAATTTCGTTTTAACAAACACTTCGCAACAACCGCAGCGCATAGCTAATCGAGCGCGTCGAAGAGACACATGTTTTGACATGAGCGATTTATTGCCATAGGTTTGACGCTCTCCTCAAGTAGTTATAAGACCTGAAGCGACTTTCATAGTTTATCTGTTACTATCACGTTTTTTTTAAAGGTGCTTGTGTGGACGGCAGCGAATTTGATCGATTCTTTCTTTTGAGTGTGCCGCTACAGTCACTTAGATCTAAAACAAAGCAGAGAGTATACGCTCGTTATTTTTGACCCTGCAGCGTGTCCGTAGGAGCGGTATCTGAAAATAGACTTGTTCAGAGTTTGGTCACTTTGCGAGCCATAGGCGATTTAAATCAGTCCTTACACCTCACTACGGTACGGTGAGCCCAATAGGCCAACGCAAGGTAAACCAGCTTTCAGGCTCATTCAAACGGGTTTTATCTTTTCACCTACATCGAATATGCAGAGAGTTATATCCTCTTTAAATTACCTGATGGTGCAGGCGATCAAAATGGTGTACGAAACTCTTCGATCATGTGATTTATACGGAACAATAAAAACAACGATGAACAAAATGAGCTTTGCCGAACAGTACGGCCTTCAACGGCTTAGGCTCCTGCGAGCGCTACAAGAATAACAGGCAGGTAGGTTAACCAGAAGAAAAATACGGCTTGCTACGATAAGGAGTTTACTACTGCTGGTATAGGCTTATCGCTTCAGATTTGTCACCTGTTGCACTTTCATCGTTAATGGACAAATTCGCCTCACTCAAGCTCTATGCACTGCACACTTTGTTTTGCAACTGCGAGACAGCCTGGTCTATTTCTCACATCGGGTTTGGGATCACGCATGGAAGCGACTTTACGTGGTCGCACTGAAACCGCAGGGATGAATTGAAAATTCTGACTCAGCATATGTAAGGCTACAAACAACAACTGATGCTATAACGGCCCACTCGCTGTTGCCTTAACTCGGTGAGCACAATGCACTGCCTCGAACCAGCCGAACAGGTAACGGTAATGATTGTCCCAGAATAGGATCTCTACCGCAGGTATAGCAACAAAATAAAAGCAGAGCATAAAGTCTGCTCTTCGGCAAGAGCATCCAGTCGATAGGAAATGTTCCCCATAGCTACACAGACAGAAGTGGTTTATGCCTTGTTTGGGCGCCGTACAAAAGGGAATTTTCCTTCGGCTATTCAAATTGTTGATTTAGAGCACGAAACCATGATTGGATGCTCGTAATGCTTTTAGCAGACCTCGTACTGGCATCAAGTGCAAGTTTGTCAGAGAACATGGGGTCTAGAATGCCATGACTAGCGCATTGAGACAGTTGAAGCCGACTAATGTACGAGGATGGAAGCAAAGCGCCTCCTGGTCCTTCTTTTCGAGAACCAAGCCCGGCAACTGCGGCAACAATCGACCGGCGCTGAGCCACTGTGGCGGCGGTCTCAGCTGTCCTGTTTGGCGGAGGAGTATGGCTCCTCAAGAACGAAGCTGCTGGGCTATTTTATTACCTTATGCGGATACCGATACCTGCCCCACGAGCTATACTGCATTTGTGAATAGCGCCTTCAGTTCAGCATTCTGGGCGAGCAAGCTACTCGCCATCTAGTCGTGCACACCTGGCTAGTCACCGTCTATAGGGTCATGCACTATGGTTATTTCTTAAAAGTTGCCCTTCTACGCGCAATATGTGGCCATGCATAGGTGCTAATAAGGAAGACAGTGGTTAATTTAGCTGCAGCGCGATCCCCGACGTCGCTACTGTAACACGGAGCGTGACAATCTTCACAAGTCGTGAGCAGTTTCATATGACGCCTTTAAGGAGGAAGTCAGGGGGAGTGCGGTCTCGAGGACGCAGTGGCAACGGAATAACTTTCACACAGCGGCCAGCGATGCCGCTCCTGTCTTCACGGGGAAGATTATGTTTGGCACAATGCACGCGGCGGACAGCCAAGCAGGAAGTGCGAGGGCAAGCCTCCGCTTCACTCACGCGACACAGTTACAAGTGCTGCCGACGACAGCATTTATGCGTGAATGGCCGAGTTGCAACAAGCTTATCGTTCGCCTCCGTGACCGACGGCTGCCCGAGAGAGTTGTGCATGAGACAAGCGCAAATGAGGATGCGACGCACTTACTCACCGGTCCTGACGTCAGGCCTGGCACTGGCGCGACCATTGAAAACCGAGTGGTCAGGGAAAAACTATTTATTGCCGAGCGCCGGTTCTCCGCGGTTTGGGCGCGGGCCTGCGCCGAACTCTCGTCCTGGGGTGTCGACCAATGGGAAGGCCGGCCGAGGGGGCTGCGCCTGTTTGGGCAACAGTGGAGGGCCGTGCGGCGGTGCGATAAGGCCCGGTCGACGCCGGCCTTATCGCTCTCTCCCTTCCTTCGGCGATACGCCGGGACGAGGGCGCATCGATAACGGGGGCGGTGTTGCCGTCGGTGGTCAATCAAGAACCAAATAGGAAAAGCATATGCGAGTATCAGCTTCGGGCGCACTTGCGGCTGTCGGCGAGGTATTCCACCGGAGTCGGCAGACTGTATATAAGATGTGGTGCCCTAGTTTTTACGCGCAGCGCTAGCAGCACGCTCCACGCCTGACCTCCCTCGGTGTGTATGCGTTGCTACCGTAGGTCGGCATGCTCATAAGTACCCTCATTCATAATCACTCACTCATTTCACAGTCGTCAAGGTGAGTGTGAGTGTGTGACCAAGCGCGCGAGGGAACGTGAGCAAAAATGTGACTAAGTATAGCGCGGAGTGCGAGTGTAGGTTAGTATGAACGCGAGTGAATTCCAGTAAGAGCGAGCAGAGGCAGCAATTTTGTAGCGATGCGTTTTCAGATGCTATTTTATTTTTTCGCGCTTCGTCGGTGGTCGGAGCGACGCTCCACCCGCGTTATCAATGGTAGCAGCTGGCCGTGAAAGGTGGATGATAATTGTGGCAGAGAACCGAACGGAACACATCGCCACTGAATCGCGGCCTAGGTTTGAATATGACCATGAGTGAGTGTCTACTTATTCTGCCGACCTATGGTTTCTGTTTTCGAAGAAAGCAAGTTCTGAGCCCGTCCGTGGATGCAATGAACAGCCTTTTATAAATACCGGCTTGTATACGTCTACACCGCAGCATTCGTGTATGTACTACGAAACGCACTGAAGCTCACGTGCATTGCATGTTCTTGATATATTTGCGACGATTGCACTGCGCAAGTTACTCCTACATTTTATGCTTTCACTCGGACCAGTAGCACCATCACCGTCAACTTACTAACCTTACTTTTGGTCAAGCATAGTTGTGCAATCCAGTAGATCGCAAGGCCCATGTGACAGTTCCCTCAGCGCGGAGGGTAACCAGTAAATGCGCAATCGAAGGTTGATTATGGCAAGCTAGAGTTGGCGTGTTTTGCATTCATGACCCGCAGTCGTTACTCGTCAGAACCGCTGAGACAAAGCGCACAGTTCGCTGTCGATAAATACAAGTCTCATGCAGACAGCGGTGGCATGCCGTAGGCTGAACGGTGCTGATGACTTCGGTGTTTAATCCATAAGTGCGGATGACAACGGTTGCGCGGCAACAGTAAAGTCAAAGAAAGCGTGCACCTGCAAAGACATGTACGGCAATCGTCTTCAACAATTTGTTAGCTAAAGCAACTTACTACCGAATAACGGTATTAATGACGGCTTCGAGATGCCCGCGTCAGAATATCTTCAAATGTTGCGTTCGTGCGATCTGAAGGTGATGATGATGAGTGAATTTCCTTTTACATGCAACTTTAACATAACTAGATTACAAGTGAAATTTAAACATAATGTTTTGATTCCCAATAAAAACTATTTTCATCATTCACAGTCTTGCTACTGTGTTCTTGGCCGTCACTACTACGTGACATCTGGTAGAGGTGCTTGTGCGTTCAAGTACCGAATGCCCCGCAAAGCCGCAATCATCAGGTCAAAACCGGAAGTCAGCACCAACGTCGGCGCAGACCATCGAGCAAGCCGCAGGCTTCAAAACCTGCCCTCGGAGCACGGACTTCTACCTGAAAAGACCAGGATGTGCACGGCCACGACAGCAGCTACACTGGCAGCCCCAGTGTCGCCAACACCGGTCGTGCTGCAGCAACCCAGGGAGCCACCGACGTTCCGCGGATCAACATTTGAAGACCCGTAAAACTGGCTGGAGACGTATAAAAGAGTCTGGAACAGCGACGACAAGCTGCGCCATGTCTTGTTCGCATTATGAGACGCCGCCAGGACGTGGTTCGAGAATCGAGAAACCAAATTAACAACGTGGAACCTGTTCCACAGCGGCTGAAATAGGCATGTAAGAGTGCCTCGAGCGGCCAGTCGCGCGGAAATATTGCGTGTATTCGCGGGCTTCTTTCACGCTCGGAAAAGCAGATTTCTGCAGCACATATTGAGCAACAGAAAGCTGTATCGGGAGTTTCGCATGTTGCTCTACAATTTATCATTGACACTTTTAATTTAATTATAATATTTAAGAAGTTTTTTGTTTATTTCTTTTTTTTCAGTATACTGTCCACCCCACATGGGGTTATTACAGGGGTGCACGGGTGCACTTAAAAAACAAGAATTCAAGATATAGCAGCTATGGAATGGCAAGCAGTTATACAATGCAACGGATACAAATAGTTTTTTTTTAGCATAGATGGGCCCAGTTTGAGCAGAAAAACAAACAACAAATTTGTCAATATGAGTTATGCAATAGAAAACATTTATCACCCGCGCATTATCCCAAATTAGGCCAGTTTGGTGGCATTATAGTCAGCTCGGCAAGCTCTAAAAATTTAACAACTGTCGGCTGCATTGCAGTTGAAGCGTCTAGCGCATTCCATTCGTGCACTGCTTGAGGGGGGGGGGGGGGGGGAGGATAAATTAAAAGTGTTATATTATTGCAAAATAATTCCTCAAGAGAGAGAGAGAGGGTGTTTGTGACGAGTGATTCTGAAGTGGCTTATTTTGATGTAGTCTGCGGAGCTAATCTTAAATGAATTGTGCACGAGTAAGTATAAGAACTTCAAGCGATGTGGCTGCGATCGGCTAGATAAGGGGTAAAGCCCTGCGCGAAGCATAAGTTCAGTAGGTGAATCTGTGCGTCTGTATCGGTTATAGATAAATTGCACAGCTTTTCGCTGTACCCTTTCGAGTGTGTTGGTATCTGTATAGGGAAACCATGCGATGTTAGCATATTCTAATATCGGACGTATAAGCGAAGCGCAAGCCAGTAGCTTTATTCCGGGAAGCGAGGCACGCTTATGGGAATTCAAGGCACGCTTATGGGAAAAAAGAGCTTGTTCATGGCTTTCTTTGCTACATGCTGAACGAGCGTTGTCCAGTTAAGTCGGATGTAATAATGACACTCAGATATCGCTATTCCGTAACAGTTCATAGCGCGGCGCTATCAGAACCATAAGTGAACTTAAGCGGAGTTTTCTTTTTTGTAACGGACATAGAAATTGTATTTTCTTTGTTAACGAGCTCGTTCCAATCGTGACACCACTGAAGAATATTATTTAAGGCGCTGTTTAGATTGATCTGGACGGATCTATGTTAAATTTCATGGTAGAGCACACGGTCGCCTGCAAATAGTCTCATTTGTACTCCACTTTGGTTACGTATGTCATTAATAAATAGCAAAAACAAAAGCGGTGCCAACACAGATCCTTGGGGAACACCAGATAGCACGGGAATAATGTCGCAGGTGTGTCCATCGAGTTCGGCAATTTGTTAACTGGCAGTTAAAAAAAGTCGCAGTTCCGCCCGAAAGGCGAAGCATCGATTGCGGTTGCAAATTAGTAGACAGCTTTATGAAGTAAGGATAGTAGTTTTATCGGCCGTGTAAAGTTGTAAATATTCGCTTTCTAACCAAATAAACAAGCACGGTGTCACGCGCACAGGTAACGATGAACGCACAAGAAAGCGTTTTCCTTCCTTTAAACTGTTGGCTGCACCGTTTTCCGTCCTCCAACAGTCGCCAGACGAAAATCGGTGTCGTGTCGCCCTAGTGTAAATGAGCCTTAAGATGACCATTTCATGTCGACGACGCGGTTTTGAAACGGCCTTGAAACGGAGACCTCACCATGAGACGTAGTTCGCCTTAATAAACCATTTTCGCAGCTAGCTGACATTGCTTTCAAGGAAAACTAGGATGCCTCGATGCGTCCCCTCTGCCCTGGAGTGAGCGAGGAGGGGCGCATTGAGGCATCCTATAGGAAACCTGCTTCATAGCAGAGACCAAATCTCAACAATAACGAGAAATCATTACTTATGTTTTGTCGTCAGCGTGAGATAAGAATAAGCGAAGGCTGATTTTACGATTTATTTTATTATTGATGAGAAAGCATTAAATGGCCCATTGAGCGAGAAAGCCGGCGTGTGTCGTCTGGACAAAGGAAAAATGGCGTCTAAATTCCCATTGGCTGCGACGCCACGTCATGAGAGCGCCTCGACGGAGCAGAGCGGGCGAAAGGCAACATCTGCCGCGTAGCGCGCAAGGTGTTGCGTGAGGGGAGATGGCATCGCCGCGACGCCACGTCACCCTCGCTCGCGCTCTCGGAAGACAGTGCAATCCGCGCGTTCCTTGTACGCGCGATCTCCCGCCTGCGTTAGGCCAAATCAAAACGCGCCAAGCCCGACCTGTGGTCATGTGCACTCTACTTTATGACGTCAGGTTACTTGGACCGAAATAATCATTGCCAAGCCCGGCGTGACGAAAGCGGTGACGTCAAAATCACCGCGGCTTATTTGGGAGCGTCCCGATTAGAATCTATGGCAGTTGGGCAAAACAGCATGACATCACGGATCGAAGTGCACCGATCTTGTGCTATCTATCAGGCGTTTGGCAAGCGTCTCAACGCACTCGCTTGCCCGCGAGGAGTGCTCGCGAACCGAAGAACCGCTCCACAGTGTTAAATGGGACATTAAAGCTTTCGCATGCAGAAGTCATAAGAGCTTAGGTGTCCTCGGATTTTTATTAAGGCGAAAGCCTTATTGACCCTTTTCGCGGCAATCCCGTGGGCGCTGCCATGTTTGACCACGTGGTGACGCGTCCATTGGTTGCCTCAACTGTAGGGTTGGTAATAACGATGAACGATTAATCGATTAAAAGTATCACGCTCGTCGATGTACGCCTTTCATTTAATTGACCTAATCGATTAGACATGTTCGATTAATCGTTTTCGAGAGTTTCACAGGAGTTGCGCGAAAATTTTGAATTCGTACTAGAATGGCGGAGCACGAGCAGTGACTGCGCGGCTCTGGTAAAGCGACTGTCGACTGTTATTCGGAATCCCGAGTGATGCCGAGTCGAGCGCTTCCCCTCTCTTCACGTACACCGCACACGCAGCCGGAGGCTTTAAATGCCCTCGCAAGTCAAGGCATACCATAGGAACCTAGGCGTTGATCGTCGGGAGACTACCAGTCCTCTAAAGGCGTGGCACAGCATGCGCACCGATTCGGAGCATGCATTTGACATAGCGATGGAGTTCATGCCAATTCCAGACGAATCCATAGCTTCCGAGCATCGATACTAGCCTGCTGGTTGGGTGGCCATTCAAAGGAAGTGTCGGTTTCACCTAAACATCCCAGCCAGTTGACATTCCTTCGCTCTGTAGAAAGGAGTGTGTGGCTTAAAATCCCAAACCAGTAATTTTCTTTTCCCCTGTGCATATTGCAATTTTTTGCATATTTTAGTTGGACTCCGCCTTTCACTTTTGCCATTTTTCTTATTTCTTGTTTAACGGTACTGTACAGGTTTTCATTAGTGCTAATTATCCTGTTTAATGCTGCTCTAAGTGCCATTTTATAACATATACTGTTTAGATTTTCTAAGGCCACTAGTGCCAACTATATTTAGTCATTGACAAATGAAATATTATTTTTTATCAAACTTTATACACTATCATCTGTAACTTGAATCCACCTATGAAACATTAAAATAGGGTCCTACCAAAGTAGATAACTGTGTTGGAACCTTTTTAATGTCCCCGGCAAAAATTCGATTAATAAATTAATCGATGAAAAACGCTGCATCGAAAGCAATTATTCGATTAAAGCTATAGTAATGAATGATTATTCGTTAATCAAATAAAAAATTTTACCGACCATCCCTACTGAACTGCGTCCGTTGCCTCCGTGTTTACAATGAATGTATATGACGCCGGTGCGGCTTAGCAAAACTCTGTTTCGGGAGATATAGTAGACAGTGACTGGGTGGAGGACACGAAGCTTTGGCCACAGCTTCATAGAATGTGCAAAAGCGCTTTCGCAGCTGATTAAGCTATGCCCAAACGGCGCGAGCAGCGTATAAATGGTGCTTGTTCTAAAAGCGGGGATAAATATGTATTTTAAGCTATCCAAACTTTATGCTCATGAATTGAATCATGAAGTAGCGTCAGTGTCCTTTCCCAAAGCAAGCAAAACCATGCTATCGCTCGACAAACTTGGTTTAACCCCGTTCAACCACGACAATTTTTTATGACGCTTAAACAGTTTGTGAATTTGATTGCTTTGTGTAGATTTGTTTTCTTAATATATCTTGCAGCCTGTATTGGTCGTTGCTATCCACGGGCCTCTCCTGTTAAGATACTCGTTTGCGGGTGCAGGATACCAGAATCCGAGAAGGATGAACCGACGGCTACAAAGGAAACGCCGGCATGTGATGAATCGGCGCGAAAGTCCGGCAAAGAGTACTTCGACACCAATTCCAGGAAGTGGATTCGGATGTGTGTCTCTGGAGCGTGTTTCGTGACTTCGACAATCGACGGGTCACATTCTACGAGTTGGCACTGCCACAGCTTTAACAGCTTCGTAAGAGCCATTAGATGATGTCCAAGAAGCGGCACTCCCATTTCGTCGAAGCTTCCCCACACGCAGTGAGACCGGCTTTCTTGCTGCAGGTCGACTATGATATAGACGGTTTCAGTGTTTACAAACAAACCTCGCTTGCTGCTGATTGGTTGCCCCATCGGAACTTCCGGCAGGAGAGCTAGAAGCACTTCCGGCTATGTTGTTTGAAGGCATGCGGGACGTGAGGCCGGCGTGTCAATGTTTGCACTGCTTGGTGGAATCTGTGACGAGCTGATTCTACATCGTGAATATTGCTGAAATGACGAGCGACTACTTTAAGGCGCTTAGCACCGAAGCAAAAGATCGGTATCGCCAAAAGCTGATGTTTAGAGGCAGAGAGCTGCCCGATCCGCTGGACGATGATGTCGTGCGATTTTCGTTTTCGTGGGGCTTCAAACACCTTCCCTCAGTTACAACCCCGGAGCAACAAGCGGAGCATATTAGTGAGGACATGCAATGAACGCAGACTGTTGTCTTCAAGGCAGGTAATGGGACTGCCGAAAACTATAAAAATTTTAATGGCACTTTTTTCTTCTTATTTCTGGGGTTTTACGTGTCAAAACCAGTTCTGATTAGAGAGGCTCGCCGTAGTGGAGGGTTCCGGATTAATTTCAACCACCTGGGGTTCTTTAACGTGCCCTACAACACAAGCACACGGGCATTTTTGCATTTCGCAATGGCACTTTTATTGCTGCAAGATAGAGGATGAAGTGGTAAGCTGTGCATGCGTACATGCACATGTTTTCTGCGTCATATGCCTTGTTTCTGCTTTTCAATATGCATTCACAAATAACTGTACGTTCTCAAAAGTCATTTAGTTCAAGAAGCCAAGGTCGACTGAAATGGGACTAACTTAAATGCTCCCGAATTTACCACACTTCTAACAAAATGAAACCTGTAGTGTTAGGCACGAGATTGCAACCCATAATTGGCCTCCATTAATTCGTAAATGCTTTTAGAATGTGGCCGAAACTTCCTGCATGCATGCACGGAAATCGCTAACTTTTCTGCGATTCTGCTCTGCGATACCGATACGAATGCTCACATGCCGCCGCGATGGCTCAGCGGTTACGGTGCCCGGTTGTTGACCCGAAAGACGCCGTTTGGGCCCCGGCCGTCGCATTTCGATCGAGGCGAAATGCTAGAGGTCCGCGTACTGTGCGATGTCAGTGCACGTTAAAGAACCACAGCTGGTCGAAATTATTCGGAGTCCTCCACTGCGGCGTCCGTCATAGCCGGAGTCGCTTTGGGACGTTAAACATGATAAACCAGTGCGCACATGTACCTAGGTAGTAAAGCTGCAGAAGTGCACTTGTGCACCAGATACAAAAAACATTAAAATAAAACGGCGGCAGCATGGCACCCGCTAAATAATAATTTAAACTCACGTTCGTAGCATGGCGATCTACGCCGAGGCAAGAAACTGGACGAGCGGGCAAGCTCGAGGCGAGAGACGAGCTGCTCTCGCGTGAGTTACACAACATACGGCCAGAACAATCGCGCAGTAGAACTTTTATTATTCAGCATTATAGCAGTCCGGCTACTCCACGTAGTAACGTACCTTGGATGAAGTGAGCAGAGCAAATGTGGGAGCTCTTGGTAGGCTCCCAGATTTGAAAAACACCATTGAGGAGTAAACGTAGTGAAAACAGTCGATGCTCCAAGAGCTACTCGCCGTCACACAACACACTGAATGCCACAAGTCGCACTTATATCGATATATCCGAAAAATAACACAGAATATGCGCAGGACGAGCGCGCGAGCGAACAAATGCTGTAGAATACCAGCAAAAGGCACGGCTACCGGAAGTCTCCTAAGGGCGCCGGATGCCAGCGCACAGCGCTGCCAGAGCGCGGGGGCGCTGGATGAAACCGTCTATAGCGTGGCACATGCAGGTCACTCATTTACTGGTGAATTAGAGGGATGTTCCATTTTCATACTTTATCCTCCCTCTTCCCCTTCCCCGAGCGCAGGTTAGCAAACTGAACATTGCGATCTTGCTAACCTCCCAGCCTTTCCCTTTATTCTTTCTTCTCTCTCTCTCTCTTAGAGGGATGTTTACAGTTTTAATGTACTGTGTGATAATATGCGAATCTGGAGTATGACCGTTCACCACTTACTCGATTCGACGTAAAGACATTCAGCAGGACTTGTCTTGAATGCACCGCTTGCGAGGCAGATGCCTATAGGTGATGAACAGGATCCAGCTGTGTATAGCGCGTGTCCCCCTCTCTTCTGCATTCCGCGGGAGGCGCCATTATATTTACCAAAGATTTGTTCCAAGTGAACATACCTTGCAAACTCACCGGCTACAATACGTAAATTGCAATATGTGACACAAAGTAATGAATTAAAGGGATAATTAGTGCAATTTCAATTAGGTGATCATGCATCTTGATTTTTCGTACAGGTAATGTCCGGCGCTTCGAGTAACCAGCTCAAGGACTACAATCTGCCATAGGATGTTTTCTTCTTCTTCTGCTTCTTAACAATAATAATAATAATAATAATAATAATAATAATAATAATAATAATAATAATAATAATAATAATAATAATATATTATTATTATTATTATTATTATTATTATTATTATTATTATTATTATTATTATTATTATTTTAAAGAGTGAAAACAAAACGCCACCCCAATATCTTTATACATACGAGTGTATGCTGACTTATTTATATGTATAGTCAGCTTTCAAGTATCTATAATATACACATGCCTTTTTATATAATACCGCATTATGTTCTGCAGTTACCTATAAACTTGTAAAAACGAAGTTGTTGCAACACCATAGATATTACACACGCACTCTTCAATTTCGTGTTGGATATCCAAATAAGCGCTTCCACGCTTAAAAAAACAACTATCAAGATGATATCGAAGCTATATTTTCGTTCATTTGTGTTAACTTGATGAACGGATAATTTTGAAGACAGAATTTGTTCTTCATCCTGTAAACGTCTTCGGTGCGGCAGTACTGTGCGAGTGTGTTTTGATAACCCCATCTTTTTCACGCCTCCAAATCAGTCGAATGGAAACACAAGCCCCGCGCTGGTGCAGAGTTGCAATGCGGGCGAACATTGCGCCATCCTCTTTCGGCGGAGTCTCCGGCGCTTATCTCCCTCAAGATGGTGGCGTCGCCTGCAGCCATACCCCGGTTCCCGAATCAACGGCCCTCGTCCCACACGGCCTTGCCCTCTCCAGATACCGAGCGTTTGTCTTTAGAGCGTGACTAAGCACACACACAAGGAAAAGCGTAAACACGCAGCCTTCGAAATCTATAGCGCGTGCGCACTTGAAAACGAGCCACGCGCAGCTTCCTCACTGCGTCTACATCTGACACGGACATGCACGAAGGCCGTCGAGGCTCCCTTATGACCGCTTTCCACTGGCTTGCGTTCTTTACTTTTTTTTTCATACTTTCTCTGTTTTTTCTTTTTTTCTTGAGTGTTTTAACGCCCCCCCCCCCCCCCCAACTTACATTTTATTCCACGCTGAGTATTCTACCTCCAAATTTTAATTTAAGCTAGGGAAGCTTAGCGCAAAGCCCAGAGTTTCATTTCTGATACGCTGGAGCAAGTTTTCACTTGTGCGATTGTTTAGCAAACCTATAAGTAAATAATTACTTGCTATACTTATTAAGGTTATTACTAAAATAACATTTCCATGTTTTTTGAACAAGTCCTTATTTTACTTGACCTGGGAGTGTGTTTGGGCATTGTACAGGGTCAAATCTTTATTTATTTCTCATATGTTGTTCTTCTCCCCCTGCGCTGTCCTCCCCTGCGGACAGCGCAGGGGAGGAAACAGCAGCGTTCTTGTTTCTTTTTGCTGTGGAAAGAAAAAAAAAGGAATCATAGTATGCTTTCTATATTTTATTTGTAAGAAAGGTCATGAAATGTTGCGCTGAAATTGCTCATGGAATATTTTCTTGCCTTGCATCTCTTGCACTGTAATACATTTAGCCTACACTGCTACTGCAGCGAATTTCTCTGTAATAACTTATTTAAACACTAACTCTCTGCACGCTTCATCTGGTAATCTTAGAAAATGGGCACACACACAAGAACGAGAAGAAACACCTGAAGCTGAATTTTCAGCGAATCACGTTTATTGCTTCTCAAGATTTTTTATTCATAAAAGTATCCATGCTCCAAGTTCTCTTTAAAAGCGGCTGGAAACAAAACTACATGTTTGAAACATAGCATAAAACACAAACAAAACAATAGCACCTTTATTCTTTCCATCTTTTTTACCCTTCAGTGCAGAAGAAACAGGCAACGCAATCTAACAGGAATCGTACAAACATAAGCAGACGAAACGCATTTATAAATAAAGACTCCCGGTCTTGGGGTCTGTATTTAAGACAGTATCACTTGAAAAGCGAACCGTTCCATCTGTGCGGTGTACACGGAATCAAAAATGTTAATGCATACTTATTATTTTATACTACACACACGCACAATTTATATATATATATATATATATATATATATATATATATATATATATACGTATGAACAGCTCTACATTTTTAATTGCGAGAGGCACGAAGATCAATGTTCTGCAGGTGTAATTACAGCATTAGCAATATATACAAGTAATGATGAAGCAGTGGTTCGGTTTACAAGCGAAAACTTTGGGTTATCGGTCCTCCTTGTCATCACGCAAAGCTACCTCCCCCTCCCCTCTTTCCCCAGCGTAGGGTAGCAAACCGGATCTTCACCTCTGGTTAACCTCCCTGAGTTTCCCCTTTCTTCTCTCTCAGTTAAATACCTCGTATTTTTATTTTCTGCTTGAGACTGGGGTTACAATCCGCGTTCCGATCAGCTCTATGAGTGAAAACAACAGCGGCCGCATTTAGATGGAGGCGAAATGCGAAAACACCCGTGTACTTAGATTTAGGTTCACGTTAAAGAACCCCAGGTGGTCCAAATTTCCTGAGGCCCCCACTACGGTGTGCCTCATAATGAGAACTGGTTTTGGCACGTAAAACCCCATAATTTAATTTTAACTTTAAACAGAGCTCGAGGGGGCTCGAAGGGGAACGGGGCAGAGCTGTGCGCGGAACACCATGGTATGTATTGCTCGCAGCAGAATGATTCCTTGTGCGCCCAAGCTTGTTCAAGGCAGTGCCACTTCATCGTAAGGCTCTAAACGGCCCACCTATGGACTCAGCACGTTCAATAATTCAAGGCGGATATAACGAGCAGAGAGATAGAAAAGGGGAGAGATGCACATACTTCGTGCACGCAGTCTGCTCCAGATTTCAAAGGTATGATGACAGATGCACACTTTGCTGATCACCTCAAAGACCAAAAGTGGCTGTTTGCTCAGCAGTCCTGGTGACAAATTCTTTGATCACGTCTCCTAATCAACTCGCACAGGAAGACTTTGATCCTTTATGCAACTCCAATAATAAAATATGACTATTCTGTCAGTTATGCCAAATAGACTAGTATCTCATAAAATTTTTGTTCACTTATTACAGTCATGAGTGCGGGTTAGCACACCTGTACATACGTGTATATAGATCTGTGTGCATTGCTTGTGCATATGTTATCTGTGCCATGTGTGTATATATGTATAAATGCGAAATTGTATGTGTATGTAAGTATGTATGTATTTGTGTAATTTTTATGCTTGATTTTTCTTCTTGTTGAAAGTGCATTTTGTTTCCAATATTACTTTGTTGCAAGTGTTGCATTTTTCGTTATGTTTCTGCAGTGCTCTGCTGTCAAACGTACAAGGGGGCGGGACCCTCGTCAAGCTGTACCCCAGCTTTTAGCCCTGTCTCCTCTTTTTTCAATGTGAAAAGAAATAAAAATTGATTCATTCATTCATTCATTCATTCATTCATTCAAGTTGAGCGTGGCGGTCGCTTCGTTGTCAACGTGCAAAGTGAGAAGATCTGTTAGCCTCCTCTGCGTTATGCGGTTCCGCAAATAAGTTTTCATTCGGCGGAAAGCGCTGTATGACCGTTCTGCCGATGCTACAGACGCAGGTAGAGAATGACAAAGTTGCATGTATTTGAAGACTTGGTCTAGCAGCTCATGGACTTTTTCGGATTTTGCTTGCAGGGCCTTCGAAATGTTTTCAATTGATAAACACTCGACATTGGACAACATAGAAGGAAAAAGTAAGAACTGCGTCGAGATACGGCTTAGATCAAAATCAGCTGCGTGCACGCCTAATGCCGCGTTTGGGTCGTAAGCCGAGAATTGTCTTCCTCTGGTGGCGTCAACCAACGTGCCTTCTAATTTCACTTGCTACTCCATGCCAGACTGATCAAAGCGCCGCCGCATTACGCTCATCGTACGGTTGATTGCCTCAAAGTATTCTTTGCGCAATGCTGCTTTTGGATAGAGCGTAACTGGCGGGAGAGATGTGCTGGACATCTCAAACCTCCTCGGCGGCTTTGTAGGCCTTCCACTGTGAGGCTCCTTCAGACCTAGCTGAGTTGCAACAGTACCCGCGTGGTCCCACAACTCCTGAAGCACGGTTTCAGACCGCATGCGGGACATTGGCTCGTACAGAGTTTCTGTAGTTTCTTTCATACCTACAGCACGAAACGTTGGGCGTTGGAGGACCTTGCTAGTTCCTCACACGGACCAAGCAGAGCTATGGAGACATTTATTCCCAACACTGTTACAAAATTTCCCCGGAGTGTTTGGTATCCCTTAGAAACGGCTTTGCTGTTGTCTGCCGTAGAGCCTGTTCCTTGAAAGATCTCACTCGATGTTTCTTGAACCTTGGTGTAGTACTAAGTGAACCTTTTCATCAGCTTTACCCTTACTGTCAACCTTGTCGGAAACAGTAGCAGAAGGCTATTCGCGCACGGACTCTGGCTCATGCGATGGATCCCCTACTGAGGGAAGAACAATGTAGGAATAAACATTTTATTGCGATAGCAACTATATGGACACTCTAAGCGCATTTCTGCCGTGGTCGTCGCCGGGAGGTTCCGTATAAAGTCCAACAGCGATAAAATTGTCGCCGCGCGTCGTATGCTGTACGTGCGAGTGAAAGCGCGCGAGGGACGCGCGCTTTCACGGAGAGCGAACGCACGACGGAGAGCAAACGCGACGTGTTCCATCGTGCGAAAGGCCGTGGGGAGATGGGAGGGAGGGAGGGGAGGTGACGTTTAATTGCGGCACCAAATGCGTATCTTGCGACCGGGCGCAAGGGGAACTGGCGACTCAATCTCCCACGCGAAAGGAGGAAAGCTGGAAGGCAGCGCAGGAGGGAGGGGGCGCGGCTTCTACTCTGCCACCAACTGCGTACTTGTACTTTGCGCGGCTGCGCGCTGTCGCGCGCACCGTAACTTGAAAGCGATCTCCACGCGGCTCTGACCTTTGTATGCGCTGTGCTTTCGCCACTTAGTTTCCGTTGAAGCGATAAACCACACGAACCTTCGGTCACTACTGTGGCGCTTGCTCACGCCAGAGCTTTGACAGTGCTTGTCTGCGGTCATCGATTGTGATCTATTCATGTTTGCTTGTGCGCGCTGACACCATGCTTGTTAATTAAGTTAGTAAGTGAATGTGTCCATGTTTATGCAGCCGATAAAACTACTATCCTTACTCCGTATAGCCCTCTACTTGTAAATTTGCTATCGCAATTCATGCTTCGCCTTTTTGGCGAAACAGCGACTTTTTTTATTCAAGAATTACTTTGGAAAGATCTGTTACGATACTCAAAGCACCGCCAATGATATCGTAACTCTTACTAGTTTCGTGCGATACAAGATCTAGGTAATAATTACTACTATGTACGGTACATACAGAGATCTCGGCTCAGAATCACTAATCTTTTTCTGGACTCATGCAAAACGGCCGGACATGCTAGCTGCCCCGTCAAGAGAGAGAGAGAGAGAGAGAAAGACAAAAGAAAAACAGGGACGTTAACCAGAGATTATCACCGGTTGGTTACCCTGTACCGGGGGAGGGGTGAAGGGATGGGATAGGTGAGAAAAGAAAAATAATACGAAGAAGAAAAAAGAAACCACACACACACACACACACACACACACACACACACACACACACAAAATAAACTGTTTCTGTGGGCACTGTCTGCAGTCTGCGAAGGCGTTCTAGTGTTGCATAGTGTGAACGTCTCATCAGTGTAGAGTCACCGGACTCGGTGAGTCTGGTGTCTGTTAATTAACGCAGCAGTACCTTCAGGGCGGCTTGCGGTGTTGTACGTGTAGGCCAAATTCCAAGGATGTTGTTTTCCGTTATTGGGCGGTTGTTCGGTTGATCTATCGTGGCTGAGAGGGATGTTTTCTGCTGGTTGAAACGAGGGCGCTCACAAAGAAGGTGCGCAATTGTTTCGTTGCACCTGTAGAAGTCACAAAGTAGGCTATTGGACATTCTGATAAGAAAGGAGTACACATTTGAAAATGCTACGTCCAAGCCATAGATGGACTAGAAGTGTGCAGGCACGTCATGGAAGATCGGACGGAATATGGAGCTGTAAATTAGAGTCCAAGATGATGATGATGATGATGATGATGATATGAAGGCGTGCACTTGTGAAATCAGATGAAATCCATTGAACCAATTGTTAGGTCACGCGCAAGCGCGGGAAGTTTGTTCACTGCGTCGACTCTCGTAAGAGGAATGGCAACGCAGTTGACGCCGTCATAGGCAGATCGCGCAGCTGCGTCCGTTCGATCATTGCATGTATGCCACAGTGACTAGGCAACCACTGATATATTATATCGTGTCCTTCGTCAACTATGCGATGGTGTACTTGTCTGATCTCTGCGACGAGCTGCGCATATGATCCGTGGCGCAGTACTGAGTAAACTCTGGAGGGATGCCTTGGAATCACAGAAGATTGACCATGGATGGGGTGGTTCCTCCAGAATGAAATGAAGAGCCGCAGTTCAGCAGCTGTCAATTATGATACATGTGACGTTTTAGCTGTATTTTGACGGATGTAGCTGGAATCACCACCACGGCAGCTGAACTTGTAGGTGTGACTGATCTATCGACGTAAACATGTCCTCGGCCACTGTGAACCTCATGTAAAAGTCCTAATGTGGCCTGCTTCAGGGCAAATGACGGCATGTGAGCTTTCTTCGTGGTTTCTGGGTTGGTGAGGCCTATTTCAGGTTTGTGCAGACACCATAAAGGTGAGGATGGTCTTGCTGCAAGGCATGCAGTTGGATGGCAACGAGGTGCGATTGGCAGCATTTATACGACTGAAAGTTGTGTGTGGCCTTTCTGCAGGTAAAGAAGCAAGATGGTGAGCAGGTAGTCGGGCAACGTGCCAAATATGCGCCCTGAGGGCGCTGGTGGCTAAGTACGTTGATATTGGGTGATCTCGCGCTATGACAATCGTTGCCGCTGTAGGCACACACTTCGGAAGACCGAGACACGTCCTTAGGGCTTGAGCTTGTAGTCCCTGGAGTACACACAGGTTTGTTTTGCAGGTATTGCCTAGCACAGGGAGGCGGTATCTTGTGAAACCGAGGAACAAGGGATTATAAAGCTGCAGCATTGACCGCACCGATGTACCCCATGAATTTCCGCCGAGAAATTTGAGGAGGTGAGTGAGTGAGTGAGTGAGTGAGAGAGCTTTATTCAGTCCACAATAGACGCGAGTAAACTCGACGTCACCTGGCTAGGCCCACTCGGGGACCATCAGGTCAAACCTGACGGCCCTCTCGCGTGCCCTCTGAACTGCGAGGATTTGAGAGGTCTCGTCCTGGGCCTTAATAAGCTTCATCATTTCCCCTTGGGTGAAAGGGGGACCGACAGAGGCGCAGCCCCACAGGACATGCTCGAAGTCCGCATAACCACCACACAGGCTGCAGTCCGTGCTTGGGAACCGTTCGGGGTACATTGTGTGCAGTGCCGCAGGGCTCTGGTAAGTGCTCGTTTGTAGAAGTCTGAGAGTGACTGCCTGGGCCCTGCACAGCGAGGAGTGCGGCAGAGGCAGGAGTCTTTTTGATAGGTAATTGTGTTTGCAGATCTCAGTTGTACGAGCAGAGAGGCTCGGGTCGCCAAGGAGAGGACGCGTTACCCGGCGCACGGTCAGTCAAACCTCGTGCAGCCGAGTGTGCCTCCTCGTTGGGGTTGAGCGAGGCACCCTCAATGGTTCCAAGGTGCGCAGGAAACCAAGCCAATGAGTGATGTTTGAGGTCTTTAGTATTTTGGATGATACGTAGGGCCTGGGGAGCCACCATTCCCATCTGAAAGGCCCTGATAGCGGCCTTGAAGTCTGAATAAATCGTCTCATGTACACCGTCCGTCAATGCAAGAGCAATGGCAACCTGTTCTGCAACGCTGGAACTAGAAGTGCGGATGGTAGCGCAGATGATGATTTTCGAATCACAGTCGATGACCACTGAGGAGAAGGCTTCTTCTTGGGCGTATGAAGCAGCGTCTACGAAGCATGTTCGATCCTTGTCCAAGCGGGCAATGGCGAGCAGAGCTCGCCAGTGCCCGCTTGGACAAGTTCGTCTTCGTCTTTCGTTGTAGATCGGATGCATATTGCGTGGCATCCGCTGTATGGAAATCTTGGATCTTACGTCATTTGGCAGCTTCACGGCGTCGGGACCGACGACCATGCGGTTACGTATCAGCATGCCAAGTATGGCGCGGCCCGCTGGGGTGCCGACCGTCTGACAAACTGAGAAAAATCTTGGGCTTCAACAATTTCTTCGAACGTGTTGTGGATGCCCAGCTTGAGGAGGTCTTCTGTATGCGTTCGGACAGGAAGGCCGAGGGCAACCTTGAAAACGCTTCTGATTAGGGCATTGATCTTGTTGCGCTCCGACACAAACCAGTTGTGCATAGCCGCCGAATAAGCGAGGTGGCATAGCACAAATTTGTGGATAATCCGGATCAGATTGTCGTCCCTGGTTCCGCGGTACCTGTTGGCGATTCTTCGTATCAGTTCGAGGGCGCTTTCGGTTTTGGAACAAATTCGTTTGATCCATTGGCCCCGTTAGGCTTGATAAACATTCCTAGGACCCTGATAGTGTCCACACGCGGAACCGGTGAATAACGTAATGTGGCTCTCCGTTGCTGGCTTCAAGACCGGTGATAACCGCCTCTGGGCCTCTTCTTGTAGAGTAGGAGCTCGGATTTAGCGGGTGAGTACCTTAGCCCGGTGGGAATGAGATACCACTCCGTCAAATCGATGGCCTTTTGCAAAGCACCCTCGACCTGACCCTCACATCCGCTGGGGCACCAGATGGTGATGTCGTCCGCGTCGATCGGGTGGTTAATGTTCGGGATCTTGTTCCAGGCCCTTGACAGGTTGATCATGGAGATGTTGAGCAGCGTTGGAGAGATCACCGCCCCCTGGGCTGTTCTCATTGGCCCAAGCTGAATTTCGTGGGTCAAAAACTCATCAATATTGAGTCTAGGTGACCTCGAGGAAAGGAACGAGCGCACGAAATTGTACGCCCGCTTGCCGACGTGAAACTATGTCAGGCTCTTGAGAATAAAGGCGTGCTATATGTTGGCAAAAGCCTTCTCTAAATCCAAGCCGAGAAGTGCCTTAGTGTCGGCGGAGGTGAAGTCAATGATCTGGTGCTTCATAAGCCTCATGGTGTCCTGCGTCGAGAGCCCCGACTGCAAGCCAATCATGTTTTGAGTATAGCATTAGTTAGACTCGAGGTGGTCAGTGAGGCGGTTAAGCATGGCGTGACCGGCCATCTTCCCGATACACCACATCAGGGAGATGGGCCTTAGATTGTCGATGTTCGGTGCCTTACCTGGCTTGGGTATGAGTACTGTGTAGGCTGCTTTCCAGCTCTTGCGAATGAGGCCGCTGCGCCAGATTTCGTTCATCTTGTCTGTAAGAAACTCGATTGAGTCGTCGTCGAGATGCTTGCGCATTTTGTTGGTGATCCCGTCAGGCCCAGGGGCAGATCTGCCGTTGAGGGATGCGAGAACCCGCTAGACCTCAGCCACGGTAAAATTCTCGTCCATCGATGGCGCGTCGCGACCTTCGTACTCGGGAAACTGGCGGGGGAGGGGGGGGGGGGTCACCGGATCGTCCGTGGCCGCCAGGTACTCGTCTACGAGCTGCTCCGTGACCGCCGCATCTGGAGTCGAGTCGGTGGCCAAAGCTCTCTTCTGATTGAACTTGGTGTTGCCATCATGCAGTAGGTGCCTGAGGAGTCTCCAGCTTTTACCGGTCTTGAGCTGGCCTTCAACCGAGTCGCACAGCTCGTCCCATTGCTGCTTGCATAGCACCTTGCAATGAGCCGCTATCGTCTTGTTGATTTTGGAAATTTTCTTGCGCAGTCTTCTGTTATGGCGCTGAGTCTTCCATCACGCGAGCAGTGCCTGCTTGACTTCCAACAGATGCACGAGCCTACTGTCCATCCTGTTAACCTCCAGATCCTTTGTTACCACCTTGGCGGCTCTAGCCACATCCGCTTTCATCCCGTCGCACCAAGAGTCTATCCGTGGTGAGGACGCGCTCGGAGCGGTTGGCTCGGAACAAGTCCCGGTCAGTGAACTTAAAGGTCCTCGTCTTGCTACGGGCAACTTTGATGAGCGCTTCGATGATGCAATGATTGCTACCGAGGTCCATGGCTGTGTTGGTCCACTTGACATTTTCCAGGTTCTTGGCAAAGGTTAGATTCGGAGTCGTGTCTCGGCACACCGAGTTCCCTCTCCTGGTCGGAAAGCCTTTATCGGTTACCAGCGTAAGGGCTTCCTCCGTTGCCGTGTGCCATATGTCTCTACCCTTCTTCGTATTAGTGCGATAG
The DNA here is from genome assembly GCF_013339745.2 of Dermacentor silvarum. Taxonomy (NCBI): domain Eukaryota; kingdom Metazoa; phylum Arthropoda; class Arachnida; order Ixodida; family Ixodidae; genus Dermacentor; species Dermacentor silvarum. Next base: position 184,203,267 of record NC_051157.2, read on the forward strand.
CCCCCACGCCTGATGCTGGGCCTTGAAATCCCCCATGATGACTAGAGGTTGAAAGCCAGCAAAATGCACGGCCTTCTTGAGAATACCACCAGCCCTGGCTCTGTGAACGTTCGGGTCTACAGTAAACATTGAGTATGAAGATGCTGTTTCTTCTTAAGCGCCACTTATGGGGTTCGACACGGAGTTTGGTCATGACGTGTTCTACCCCATTGTCCGCGGGACCAAGGTCTCCTTGAATGCACGAGAACTTTTTACGGACCAGAGTAGCGACCCCCCTTCCCCCATCAGTAGAAGCCACCGTTAGGAAACCGGGAGAGCTTGATGGGTGATGATTTGATCGTTTCTTGCAAGGCGATTACTTGGGGTTTGTCCTTTACACTTTTCAGGTATTGTCGCAGGGTCGCCCGTTTGCTGCCGAACCCTGCGCAATTCCACTGCCTCATTGTTATGAGTTACGACGTTAGTTCCCTAATCCATGTTTGGGCTTGGGGTGGATTGCGAAAGTGCCGCCTTCAGGATGGCACCCTCCATCGGTGGGGAAATGACGCTGTGCAAGTTTGGGACTTGGGCTGTCGGTGTGCTTGGAAAAACTCTGTGGCTGGTCTCCTCCAGCCTAAATATTCTCGCGCTGGGGGCGACCAGGCCCAGCTGGGGGTGCGCGATCATTTCTTGTATGTGAGCGAGACCTGTCTGTATGTTGGAGATGGCACTCTTGGGCTCCGACAGGAGTTCTACCGTCTCGTCTCCCCTCGATTCATCCAGGGCGCGATGCTTCACTGCAACTGTCTTGAGGAGAAGAGGGGGGGGGGGGGGGGGGGGGGACTCCGTCATAGCCATGGCCCACGAGCGTGCGGCGGGCTGAGGAGCCGGTGGTGTGAGCGCCAATCATCGTATTTCGGTCCTCTCGGCGGCTAGCCGACAGATTTCCTGCTTGAACTGAGCGTTTTCTTTCCTAAGACTATCATTGGCACGCCTAACCTCTTATTTCTTTCCCAAGACTATCATGAGCACGCCTAGGCTCTTCTTTCTTTCCTAAGACTACCATTGGCACGCCTAAGCTCTTCGAGCTCGTTCGTGAGATGCGAGTCGTGCTATAGTCTTGGGAGTTGGACGCCTGCGTTTCGTTGCCACGGGCCCTATCAGCCCACATTAGAGATTACTTGCCTTTACCGCCGGTGGGGCTCTTGGATCGTGGCTTGTTGGATGAGTTGCTCCCGGTGCGTGACTTGGAGCGGCCTCTGGAGCTGGAGCGCGCTGGAGAAGGCGATGTGGGTCGCGATCTTGAGGCAGAGCGACTTCTGGAGCCTCGTCGGCTTGTGGATCGGCCTCTCGAGCGCGAGCGTCTTCTGCCCCTAAGGCTGGGGCTGGGTGAGGCTTGTGGATCGGAGGATCGAACGATCGATGGCGTGAGGAGCTGCTCTTGCTGCCTGGCACGCTTGAAGCGTCGTCGGCGAATGATGTACGGCGTCTTGAATCTATGTGCACATTCTTTACCGGTGGTGGGGTGCGGACCGCCGCAGATCTTGCATTGTGGATTGAATTGGTGCTGCTCATCGGGGTTTGGCAGGCCGCATCCCCCGCAGACAACGTCGCTCGGTGTTGGACAGACATCGGCGCGATGCCCGTGTCTTTCGCAGGCGTGGCACACGTCCACTTCCTTTCGATATAGGAAACATTACATCAGGAGCGTTCCATACCTGAGAAAATTCGGTACCCGGTGCCCATCCAAGGCGATGATGACGATCCTGGTGTGAGTGACTCTCTTGGTTGCCAGTGCGAGACGGTTGTTCTGGTTAACAATATTACCATCCACCATCGCTGGGTTGTCTTGTAACGGTATGTCACGTATGACTCCCTTGCACGTGAAGTGCGGGGCTGTCTCGTACGCTCAGAGGTCGTGGATCTTGCCTGAGATGCGGATTTGCTTGATGCGGGCGTATCGGTCGGCATTCTCCCGTCTAGGAGTGCTGGCCACCATGATTGATGGCCACCATGAGTTCGGGCACAGAGCGTCTTGTGAGATCGAGAGCTCGTCCTGGCTGATGCCGGCGGCTGCAAGCCACAGTAGCCGCTCAAATTTCGGAAATATTCAGCCCACCTCTTGGTCTAACAACGATCTTCGTGTCTTCTTTGGGAAGAACCGGCATTCGGCTTGCCCTAATAATCTTGGACTTGAGCGCTGCGCCGCTAGACTTGTCGCTACGGGGAGCCGAAGGCGTTGCCGCGGCGTTCGGGTTAACTTCCCGCGATTTGGCGCCAGCTCTTGTACGCCCGCAGTTTGCCATCCCTGGTCTTGAGTAACTTCCTCCGGGAGAATTTTTCTCCCTCTACTTGATATTCCATCATGGCAGCGGAGGCTGCCGCATCATGACGCTGCTCACGGAAGCACTGGAATGTCCGTAAGATGGTGAAAAGTCACTCACAGTGGCAAAAAAGGTTATCCACGTGGTCCTTAGAACAGCACGGATATTATGTGCACGAATAAACATGGACACGCGACGATTAAATGCTAGAAAAGTTGGGAAAATGCGGAGCCCGATGATGTAGATGTGGAGCCTTGGAGCCCGATGAGAGAGCAGCCGTTCCTAACGGCGTCATCTTCTTCTTCCTGAGGACGTGTGTTATGATCGTTAACCGCTTCTTTAGGTATGAAACGTGCGGGCTCTATGATAGGTCGTGGTCGATAATTACCCCTAAAAAGCGATGTTTTCGTGCCTTTGCAATTGCTTGTCCATTGACATTTACAGAGTAAGGCATCATGCATTGCCATCTGAGTGAATGTAACAAGGCATCATTTCTCTGAACACAGCTCTAAGTTCTGTTCTCGCAAGTACAATGATGTTAACGTAGCTGCCTTTTGTGGCCTTGCTCGTACACGCTGTCGTGTTACAGCAGACACCCGGATGCAGATGTCGTCAACATAGATTGATACTCCAACGGTGCTGGGCAAGCCACCGTTGGACTAGGCCACCGAGCCCTAAGTTGAATAGTGTTGGGCTCAACACCCCACCTTGTGGTACTCCACGGAATGTTTGGTTGTGTGTCGTGGTGCCATCCTCGGTCCTCACAAAGAAATGTCTGTTGGTCAAATAGCTGCACAGCCACTGAAAAGTGCAGCCACCGATTCCGGCTTCAATCAGAACCTCTGTAGTTACATTATCGTCGGCGCCTTTTACGAGTATGTCAATGAACAATGCCGCAGTGAGTCGTTTCAGACTTTTTTGATGTTGAACAAACGTGACCAAATCGATGAATTATCTATGGATGAGCGTCCACGCCGGAAGCCAGCCATAGCATCTGGGTACACGTGGTAATTCTCCAGGCACCAATCCAGGCACGTCAAAACCATTATTTCCATTATTTTTTCGATGCAACTGGCCAGAGCGATGGGGCGGTACGATGACAAATCTAATGGTGATCTACGAGGTTTGAGAAGCGGTACCAAGCGGCTGCATTTCCATTCACGTGGAACCAAACCGTTGCGCCAAGATTCGTTGGGATGGTTTAACAGCATGAGTTGTGTTTTCTACCCAAGATTGCCGAGCTCCGCATAGGTAACGCCGTCCAGCCCAGGTGACGAAGAGCGCCTGCAAGTCGCCAGTGCCGCTTCAAGCTCCTCCACCGAAAACATGACATCCCTACGGGAGTCCCGAGGCGCAGGAGTGACACATGGCGTAATTGCGCGCTGGGGCTGCAAGCCGGCAAGCCTTGAGCAAAATTGTTCAGCAATTTCAATCTCTCTGCGACCTTGGTGCAAAGCGAAAGATTTGAAAGGAACACGCCGTTGTGGTTATACGCGAAGTCCAGGCCCGGTTCTCCATATCTGAGATAAGCGCTGACGTGGATCCAACGACTCACAGAATCGTTTCCATCGTTGAGATTCTAGCGCATCGATGCGGCGCTGAATCTTCTTTTGGATCCGCCTTGCCTCTCTGACATCGTGGATGGATTTAGTTCTCCTGTATCTTCTTTCAGCGTACCGGCGAATTGCCCGTAGTCGCTGCAATTCGGCTTCCAATTCGTTATATTTCGTGAAAGGCTGAAAGCCGCGCGTAGCCTCTTTCATGGCTTTTTGAATTTCGGGTTCCAGACAAGAATGGTTCCCTTCCTGACATACTTCCTCCATATGTGACCGAAACCCCGACCATTCAATTCGTTGTAGAGTCGTGGAGGAGTATTTAAATAGTCCCTTGATCTTCAGATATTTGGAAATATGGTCGCTTCGATGTCTGAGAACCATTGCACTTTTCTTTAAAGACGCCGAAAGACCAGGGTCAAATCTAGGCAGCTGCTCTATGTAAGCCCTCGTAAATATGTCGGGCTACCATCGTTGAGGCAATAAAGGTCGTGCTGTGTGGCAAAGGATGCTAGTCTCCTTCCCCTGGAGTCCATCTTCAATCTCCCCCAAAGTGGATGGTGAGCATTCGTGCAGTCGTTTAGAGTCGAAGCGACTTGAAGGAGCAATGTAGACAGCGACAAGAGTGAACGTAAGCTCCTCTGTTTTAGGGGCGAAGCACCTTAGGGCCGAGCCTTGTCCCTCGTCGTCGTCCGTCGTCCGTAGCTCTGGTTTGCATGGAGACCGGTAGGAGCGCTGCGGTGCATAAGGGCTATATAAGCGCTGTATATACTGTACACATGTACAGTATATATATATATATATATATATATATATATATATACATGTATATACATATACGGCTTAAGTCTCGCAACGTGCACGATAGCAGAGGGCCGTGGTGTAGGCGGCGCTGGCGCGGTGACTGGCTCGATCTCATACGTAACGTCGGTGACTTGACGTAGCACCCTGTAAGGACCATCGTAGCGGGACAATAGCTTTTCGGAGAGACCGATGCGGCGGGCAGGAGACCACAGCAGCACGAGGTCACCTGGGGAGTAAGAAACATCTCTGTGGCGACTATCATACAGGGCTTTTGGGAAGCCTGAGACACTGTGAGCCGTTCACGAGCAATCTGGCGAGCTGTGTCGGCGCGCGCTATGGCGTCGCGAAAGTACGTGGTGGTTGAGCTGACAGGAAGTAAAGTATCGAGAGGCAGAGAAGGTTCGCGTCCATACAGGAGATAAAACGGGGAGTAGCCAGTGGTGTCATGTCGGGACGAGTTGTAGGCGAAAGTAACGTACGGCAAAGTAGCGTCCCAATCGCGGTGATCGGCGGAGACGTACATTGAAAGCATATCGGTTACAGTTTGGTTCAGGCGCTCTGTGAGTCCATTCGTTTGCGGCTGATAAGCAGTTGTGAGCTTGTGGTAGGTATAGCAGGAACGAAGGATGTCATCGATGACGCGAGACAAAAGGTATCGGTCTTGATCGGTCAGAAGCTGTCGAGGAGCACCATGATGCAGGATGATGTCATGAAGGAGAAAGTCGGCGATATCCGTAGCGCAGCTGGTTGGGATAGTTTTCGGCTTAGTTTTCCGGAGCGTAGGTGCCAGGCCGTGCAGGGGACGATGGCCGGTATGGTCGTGGCGATCGAGATCGACGGCCTTGTGGGGATGGTGAGCGGCTAAACCTGGAGTGTGGAACGGGGGCATCGGAAGCATCGGAAGCATGTGGATCAGAGCGAGGGGAAAACCGTCGAATGTTGCCTGCAGGACGATGCCAACATTCAGTGCTCCAGTTTGAAGGCCACGACCAGCTACTGCGGCAGTGATGGGCAATGTGTCCAACGCGAGAGCAGTTGAAACATATGGGTCGGTCGTCTGCCGTCCTCCAGTCAGCCGGGTTTCTGTAGCGCGAAGGGTAGACCTGTTTCTGGGTGACATTTGCAGGGCTACGTTCGGATGTACGGATGAAACAGACGGCCGATGATAATCACATGTTCGCGAACTCCTGGCGGACGACTGCTTGCACGAGCGACACGGTGGCCAGGTTGGCTGACTGAACGTCTGGAAGAACGGCCGTAGAAGCTAGAGCTTCGAGTTCGCGGCGGACAATGCGCGTTGCATCTTCTGACGCTGGAGCCTGTACAGGCGTCGGTGGGTCTTCGCATGATGATGCGGCGGCGGTGTTAAGTAGCCGAAGGAACTGGCTGGTGATGCGGCGGCTCTTTGCTTGTTCAAAGCGCTGGCATTCCTTCAATATGGCGTCGACCGTCGTATAGTCCTTACACACAAGTAGATTAAACGCGTCGTCGGTTATTCCTTTCAAAATATGCGATATCTTGTCATCTTAGGCCATTTTTGCGTCAAATTTTCGACAAAGGCCCAGTACGTCCTGTATGTACGAAATGTGCGATTCAGTGGTCATCTGGACACCGGTCTGCTGTACCGTCGGCACTTCACTGGTCATCGCGGAGCAACCAAGACGGCGACCGCTTCGAAGTTCCGTGCTTGGTATGTTTGGTATGGCAGGTTTACCCAGCACCTCCACCAAAAGATGTTACGGGGACAACGTTTATTTAGGAAGTATTGCTATTGACCCTTTTCACGACGATGCCGTGGGCGCTGCCATGTTTGATAACGTGGTGACGCGTCCATTGCTTGCCTCAACTGCCTCCGTTGGCTCCTTGTTTACTATGGAAGTGTATGACGCCGGCGCGGCTTACAAAACCTCTGTTTTCGGAGATATCGTAGACGGTGACTAGGTGGACGACACGAAGCCTTGATCACAGCTTCAGAGAACATGCAAAAGCGCTTTCGGAGCTGATTAAGCTATGTCCAAACGGCGCAAGCAGCATATATGCTGCTTGGTCTATAAGCGGGACTAAATATGTATTCCAAGCTATCCAAGCTTTCCGATTATGAATTCAGTCAGGATTAGCACGTTTTGCTCTTTGTTATTTATTCGGCAAATATTTTGAAGCAGTGGCTTGTCAGTTTCTGACTCAGTGAAGTTCCTCGGTGCGGCCACTATCTGATTATTTTCTGCCTAATCGTTCGCGGGTGTGCTCAGTTCCAATAGATTTGTTCTTGCTGTGCACAAGGCTTTAAAACATAGCTCTTTTGTACAATGTAATACCTTGTAGCCAAATATATATTACAGCTAGTAACTCGCTTACTCTAGTGTACCGTCACGAAACATTCAGCTTCGACCATTCGTGCGCCATAGGTGTAGTCAGTCATTTATTGTGCGTATACAGTTCGCATATATTCAAGTGTGCGCCCACTCACTCATTCTTGATACGTCGGCGATAGAGTGGGCTTAAGTTTTCCTGCGATTTGGGAAATATGTGTATAGATAATGTGCGCGAAACTTACTATAACAGGAAGCGGTGCTACTCCCTTTGTCATTGTTTAACGAGTGGTACTCACTCTTGACGACGTTCTGGGGATGAAGCACTTCCTTTGAAGGTTAGCAATACAAGGCTGGCGGATGAGCAAATTTCTGTATCCTCGAGGAAAGCCGTACATCACGAAGTGCCGTAGATCACGAAGTGCCGGTAACACGTTCGGACAGTTGCAGCAGCGGTCCGCGAACTTGGCCACACAGATTCATTCTATTCCTTAATATGCCAGTCACTATTTTTGCAGCCAACTATGGCACACGTCTTCAATCCACATGATTCAATCTAGCAGGATTGGAGCACAGTGTGTTAGCGAAAACTCAGTTGCATTTCGGACAGCTGATCGCACAGAAGCAAGGTAGAAGCGGTAATGGTTTCGTATTCGTGCGCGGTCGCTGAGGAGAGGCATGGCGGCGCCGCCGTGAGCGCCATCTCGTTTCTCTAAAACAAACTTCTCCGCGAAAAGAGTCAATATACAAGGTTTGGACAAGCAGCGGCGACGGATGCAAGGCTGTCGCTGTCGTCTTCGTCCGACCGACAGTAGCAGCCCCATCACTGTCTCGTGGCAATATATATATATATATATATATATATATATATATATACTGTACATCTGTACAGTATATACAGCGCTTATATAGCCATTGTGCACCGCAGCGCCCCTAGCGATTTCCATGCAAACCAGAGCTACAGACGACGGACGACGATATATATATATATATATATATATATATATATATATATATAGTGAGCATTATATTACCCCTTCATCTTCTTCATCTGTATATACTCATCATCATGGCCAACGTCATTCTCTTCAGCGCGCTGCCTGCATAATTAACCGTCGAGGTTGAACAGCTGTCTCGCCAGTGGTGGAGGCTGCTTTCGATCCCTTGGTCCTCTACGACTTCGAGTTTCCCTGGAGCTTCGTTCGGGTCGCCGCTTGCCCCGCCTTTCCGCCACCACGCCCAAGAAGATCCACCAGGAGCCCCCAGCGTCACCGTCTCTGCCCCACCGGCCGCTCCTTCATGGGCCGTCAGCACGCGGCAGCGCGATCCCACCATGTTCGCTGGCCTTCCTAGTGAAGACGTTGACGACAGGCTGGACAGTTATGACCGAGTAAGTGAGTCTAACCGGTGGGATGATTTTCACAAGCTTCGGAGCATCGCATTCTACCTCACTGACGTTGCCAGGACTTGGTTTCTGAACCATGAGAGCTCATTGCCTGACTGGGCGGCTTTCAGACACCAGCTACGGCAAATTTTCGGCGCCCCAAACGTCCGCTCTAAGGTAGCCAAGAAAAAGCTTGATGCACGCATGCAACTTCCCGGGGAAACATACACCTCTTATATCGAGGGCGTCCTCGCCCTTTGTCGCCGGGTTGACGCAGCCATGACTGAATCTGATCGTGTTCGTCATATCCCCAAGGGCATTGCCCACGTTGCATTCAACGCACTGGTCATCAAGAATCGCAATACCGTTAGCGATGTTATCGCGACTTGCAAGCATCTGGACGCCCTGCAGGCCATCCGCCTAGCCATTCTCATGCGTTTGCAACTTGCCAACGTAGTGACTCCTACTGCCACTCCGTTATGGAACGTATTCCGGGATCCTCTCGCACACCTAACGATCGACTCCGTCCGCAGTTGAAGAACCACAAGATTCAAAATTCGGTGCTATACCGGTACCTGTTTCATCCCGAAGGACACCGTTGGGTTCCTGTAGTTCCCCGATCACTTCGGACCCAGATACTGGAGACCTTTCATGACGATCCCACCGCCGGTCATTTTGGTTTCCATAAAGCCTATGAGCGAATTCGCAGCCACTTCTCTTGGCCTGGACTTGCAACAAGCGTAGCAAAATGCGTGGCTTCCTGTTCGATCTACCAACACCGCAAACGACTGACCTCACCTCCGGCTGGACTGCTACAACCTGTCCCGTGTCCTGAAGCTCCTTTCGCTGTAGTTGGTATCGACTTGTATGGACCACTACCCTTATCGGCTGGCGGTAAACGATGGATTGTCACAGCTGTAGACCACTTGACACGGTACGCTGAAACAGCCGCACTACCTTCCGGTTCCGCAGCGGAGGTTGCATCCTTTTTCTTGGAAACCATCTTTTTACGACACGGAGCCCCACGTATTCTTTTGAGTGACCGCGGCAGGACCTTTCTGTCTAAACTTCTCGACGATGTTCTCCGTGCGTCCAATACCATCCATAAAACGACTTCCAGCTACCACCCTCAAACTAATGGCCTCACAGAGTGCTTTCATCGTACGCTGTACGACATGATTTCAATGTACATCAACCCTGATCACACCAATTGGGATGTTATTCTCCCATTCGTCACCTTCGCTTACAACACGGCCGTCCAACGCACAACGGGGTACTCGCCCTTTTTCCTTGTGTATGGTCGTCAACCAATCCCTGTCCTCGACGTCTCTTTCTTTGACGTCCCCGTGCCATCGTCCACATCAACGTGTGAGCAATTTGTTTCGCGAATTACCCAGTGTCGCCAACACGCCCTCCTCAACACCGACGCCAGTCAACAAGACCGCAAAACTCGCTATGATGCATCCCACCGTGTCATTTCCTTCCAGCCTGGAGACGAAGTGTTGCTGTGGACTCCAGTTCGCATTCTTGGCTTATGCGTGAAATTTCAGTCTCGTATTGTCGGGCTCTACACTGTTCAGGAACAGACTTCGCCAGTTAACTATCGTGTCACGCCCGTTGTTACGCCTTTGGACGGCCACTGCCGTACCACAGAGATTGTGCGTTTTTCACGTTTAAAGCCTTTCATACGGCGTTCACCGCCATAGCCAACGGCCAGGTTGGCCGCTTCCATGCGCGGGGTAATTGTGTGAGCATTATATTACCCCTTCATCTTCTTCATCTGTATTTACTCATCATCACGGCCGGCGTCATTCTCTTCAGCGCACGGCCTGCATATAAACCGTCGAGGTTGAACAGCTGTGTCGCAAGATATATATATATATATATATATATATATATATATATATATATATATATATATATATATATATATATATATATTTACTCATCATCACGGCCGGCGTCATTCTCTTCAGCGCGCGGCCTGCATATAAACCGTCGAGGTTGAACAGCTGTGTCGCAAGATATATATATATATATACGGGGGATTCACGGTTACCCTAATGATCCCCCGGTGCTTCGCTCAATCATCATCATTCACTTCGTGGATATGCGGTGTTTTTTATAATTAAACAAACGTACTGGTTGTCATCGTGAGGCGGGACTGGGTTCAACACGTATGTCAGTTCGTATCTAATATATACAATGACTTTGCTTACATCACCACAGGTATAGGACATGAATGCTTCATGCAGATTTCGCACGTTTGCAGAGAAATCTTCACATATAACTACACGTTTGAAACTATTTGCGGGCGTTTCGCTGAATTTCAAGCCTGTTCCTGTAATCTGACAGTTTGGAGACGACAGGTCGTTGCTTTCCGATCTTTCTTGTGACAAGCCTGCATTTTACCGGTAATTTAGAGGTCAACAAATGTGACGCAGTCGCAAGTATAGTTCTTGGGGAGTTTCAGGTAATGTTTCTTCCAAACCGAGAGTATTTACGAAAGTATTTCTTTGCGACCGACATTCAAGGTCATCCCGCAACGCTTCGCTCCGTCTGCAACGTGTTCAACGTCTGCAACTTCTGGTACGCTGACGTTTTATTTGTCATTTCAAATAGCAACGTTCAAAGGGCATATACAGGGCACCATACACTTGATTGTCATTTTTTGGTGCTTGCTGAGACAGGGTTGCCTGTGCTCTTTTGAGCGTCAGCGGTCCATAAGTTCCGCGGCGCGGGCCTTGATAGATGGCGCCACGCAGCTCTTTCAGGCGCCTTTCTTCTAGCTGGACGGCGTCTATACGGACCAGTGCACAGTATGGCGTGCTGCGGTGTGGTGCGGTGTGGTGTGGTGTGGTGTGGTGGTGTGAGCCGTTGCGAACATGCACTACACCCATTTTAAGATTGTATCATCTCCAGAGTATCATCTCCAACCAACCTGCTTTGCCGGTAGCCATTTCATGCTTACATCTACTCTCGGTTACGAAAGAGGCCGCAATTTTTTTTCCTTGTACCGTAGCATTAGAAAGAATTATCGTTCCGACCCGTTGAAAAGGTTAAATGTCTGCGAATAGAAGTTGACAGTCACTTTACCATACGCTAAAGAGGATGAAGGCGAAACCCTGCGCGCTCACGAGCGATTCATTAAATTACTTAGACATTCTCATTCGCATGCGTTGTTACTTCCTATAACTTGTTTTCTCTTTACTTCTTTTTTTCTCTTTACTTGTTCTCTTTTTCCGGTCGCCTAGACATCGCCACTGGTTCTGCGTGGTTAATGGCACATTAGAACAGTCGTGTCTATATATCTCGTTTTCGTTCGTGTACTTTCTTGTAGCGCAGGCAAAATGAGAGGGACACGGAAAGGCACATTAGACAAACACACGGCGTTAACTTTAAAAACAGATTTATTCCCTGTTCTCGCAGACGTACTTATACTCCTCAAAACGTGATAAGACAAGTGCATATTGCGCGCAAAATATGAATAAAACCGGGAGAACCACACGCAAACACATTTGTGGCCACACTGATTATTGAGAAGGTTGTCCTTTCAACACGAACAGACCCATTGGACAACGAATATCCGCAGGACTTCCTGCAAAGAACCGAACGTCCGGAGCCGACAGCGTACGTCCGACGGACTTTCGGCAGACGTAACAGTCTGGATTACATTTTTTGCCCGGAAAATAAAATCCTGTAGACGCCCGTACGAGATCACCCGCGGACGTATTCGAACGTCGGGTTTCGGATTGCAGCGGGACGTCCGCAGGACAACGCTTGCGGAATTTTGGTGAATGCGCACTGGATTGTGTGCTATGATTAAGAAAGGCAAGCGGAATGTTATTTTTGGCTGCTATGCTTTCTAGGAATTAATTTAACCAACAAATCTCCAAGTGCGTGGAATATTTACTGAACAGCCACGTAAATGTTTATGCAAATTTGTCGGCAGTCGTTGCACAGGGCCCGCTTCATGTACTTCATCGTTGATATCGCACGGTACATGTATGTTAATTACTACGCGCTTAAATGCATCGGAGGGGTGTTTATTAAACACTTCACAAAGCTAATATCCAGACAACCGCCTTCTCGATAAACAACGTGCATGGGTGGGTACCGAGCGCTGAACATTACTGATGTTCTTGCGTGAGCGAGAGTTTTCTTTCTGTAGCATAATGAAACCGCGATAAAAGTATTCATCGTCTGCTATTTTACGTCTGTGCGTAAACTCGATCTCACTCCTAACGGTCATAGTTGAGGAACCACAGACATCAGGAAAACGGTAAAAGATGTACATTTTTACCCAGGATAATGAACATCTCTTTGCAAAAAAAAAAATACCCTTGGGGTGACCTTATTTTTCTGTGAGAGAGAACTTATGCTTAGTGTAAAATGAACTGTCCTTTATTTACCGAGCATCCATGTTTGTTTACAGTTCTTGATAATGATGATGATACTGAACACATGCAAATTGTTGCAAAACGTATCCTAACTTAGAAATTAAATAAAGCATGCAGTTCTTAATTTTATTATATTCGATTATATAAAGTCGGGCACCTCTGACAACATCGTCGCGAGTACGGGTCGCTAGCCTCGCAAGCAACAAGTGTTGAGACATTTGTACTCACTGGTGTTTTATTGTTGTGTTTGTCTGGTTATTTTGTTTGTATCACGAGTTGAAATACTTCAGACGCTCTGCCGTAAGAACGGAACGGTGCTTCCCTCCGCCGACCGCTTCCGCGTACCCCGAGACTCTCCTCAAATTTACGACTTCGGTTGTGCTTGCCGGGAGGGACGTATTTGTATGAGTGTAACTTGAAAAGAATAAACGACAGTATTACATCAAACGGCAGTACCTTCCTCAACGATCATCGACAACAACGATTAAGTATTACTACAACAAGCGAGGTGACAACGGCTGCGGTTTCGGCTTACACTCAAGTTCCCGCGCAATTTGCCTAGTTCGAAGCGCCAGTTCTTAAATCTATTAGAGTGTACTAGACAATGGTCGAGTGGGTCGAACGGCGCTCTCCCGCTGAGGCGCCGCGTGTGGAAAAATTGTGCGAGGGCGCTGCGAGCGAACTGGATTGGGGCGGAGACGCGCTCCGGGCATATTCAACGTACTTTCGCTGCGGGCGCTCTCAAAATAGTACGACCTTAAAATAGTGCTTTATTTCAACTGCAAATTTGTGTTTACACCATTTTCCCAAACATATATATTTTAGGTATGGATTATACAACGCGACGTCTTCAATTTTGCTGTCGTTCTCAAGCGCGTCGTCTGCTAGCGAGCTCGCGTTCGCTACGCGGACGCTGGCGGACGCCCAGTTTTTCTCGCGTAACGTCTGTGCAGTACATTTTATAAATGTTTTAGTTGCTTTGGTGGGCCCATGACTCTTGACGGCGGGTACCAAATGTCGTTTTAGCCAGGTGAACTGCTGTTTTTACGACTGTCTTCTAAAAGTGACTGGTATCTCCGCAACATGAAGCTACGTAAGAAAATATTATGATTGATATCATGTCATTTTACGTGCGCTTCTTGTCGGTAGATATTGATCAGAGACAATGATCGAAGAAAACAATATTAGAGTGAAATAAACCAGGTTTATTAATAGCATGGCGCGAAGAATGACCAATGTATTTCTAGGTGATTAAATCAAAGGGCACATAGACATATATATTCACGGTATATATGTAAGGGAAAAAATAACAAATATTGTAAATGCCCTAATTGAAAAAGTGAGAACTCCCGACCGAAATAAGCGGACGTGTTTGCAGCAACAAACACACTAATGACTAAATATAGCACCGAAAACTCTCATTCGCAGAAATAATATGCATAGCAGGCAAAACCAACATATATATATATATATATATATATATACTAGAACATTAACTAGAATTGGGCTATCTGCCACAGGCAACCTTAAATAAATTTTGAAAGTGTTCGCTGAAACACCCTGTATATATATATAATGCACGAGACAAAAGGGAACTGAGTGGCCCGATTTTTATTAATCATATCATAAGAAGCCAACAAACAATGACACCAAGGACAACATAGGGGAAATCACTTGTACTTCCTAATTGAATTAAAGAAATTATAAATTAATGGAAATGAAACTGGATGAAAAAAAACAACTGTCCGCAGGTGGGGAACGAACCCACGTCTTCACATTACGTGTGCGATCCCTCACCACTGAGCTACCGCGGAGCCGTTTTGCTATCCACTATCTGGGGTATTTATGTTTTACAACTAGAACTAACCCTGGGAGTGTTAGCCAGCGCCACCACTCACAAACCTGGGGGCGGATGTGGAACATCCTTTCTGCCGCAGGCGTCACGAGTACGTACGTGATCTTTTTTGGGTGATGGCAACTGGTCAATAAACCCACATATGCTACCTGAAAACATCAATGTTGCTGGATTCGAGCCCTCGTTATGTAATGAACGAGAAGAAAGGGAACCGAGGGGCCCGATTTTTATTATTCATATCATAAGAACCCAACAAACAATGGCACCAAGGACAACATAGGGGAAATTACTGGTACTTACTAATTGAATTAAAGAAATTATAAATTAATGGAAATGAAAATGGATGAAAAAGAGCTGTCCGCAGGTGGGGAACGAACCCACGTCTTCGCATAGGTGGTGTCAGAGGCTTGGAGCAGCCGCCCGAAGCAGAGACGAAGCACCGCGCGAGACAAAAGATGATGATGAGTCGTATGTACAAATGACGACGACATGCCCAAAATGCGCTCACATATATATATATATATATATATATATATATATATATATATATATATATATATGGAAGTGTTATTGATATACTGTAAGACGCCGAATAGTCGTTTCCGTTCGAATGTAACGCATAAAAGCACTATTGAAGTCTCAAAGGTGAGTGACCGATGCAAGTGAGGAGCTGTTATTCCCTATGATTGTGCTGCCGGAGATTTGTGGCTGTTGCGCAGAGGCGCAGTTCCTGATAGAATTAACGCAGGGGTGTTAATAAGTCCAGCTTACCAAATTCCTAGCTGTCATTCAATATAAACGGCCCATTTGCGGGCAGCCTTACAGGCTGCTACCTTGATCTGCTAACTTGATTCAGACAAGGAAAACTTTGACACTTTCATCATGTTTGCAACCCATTAAAACTGGGTGCCCCATTGGTACCACACTTATCTTCTTCAACGAACGCAACAGATCTGCACATATCTTTACATGTATGTGAGACATGCCGTTCCTTCAATTGTGCCATTATGGTCGTTATTAATGCACCCGATAACTGAAAGCAGCCGTTTATAATATACAAGCTGCTGAGTTGAGCGGTCATACATTTGGGAACGGCATTACATTTATGTATGAAATATAGGATAAGCGTAACATGTTTTTCTCAGAAATCAGACTTGAGAATAATTTTTTTACACCCCTAGAAAAAAGCCGAATAACGCAGCCACCTGCTTTTTTTATTCAAACAAATTTTTCGGTTTTACGTGGTGAAACCACGATATGATTTTGAGGCACCCTGTTTAGTTTTCACCACCTGGGGTTCTTAACGTACACCTAAATAGAAGTACACGAGTCTTTTTCCATTTCGTTCCCATCGAATTCCGCGACCTGGATTGAACCCGCGAGTTCCATGGAGTTTAGCAGCCCAACGCCGTATCCACTATATAGTCACTAATTAGGCTACCGCGCAGGCTTTCTTTCTTTTCTTTTTTTTTTTTTTTTGAAGTATCGACTGAAAAAAAATTCCACGTACGGCTTACGGCCAAAGATTAGCATATAGAATGAGCAACTAAAACCGTTTTCGGCGCTCAAAGTCCAACCGCAATAAATGACCCCGTACCAATTACTCCTCATTCTGTTACGCGAGGAAGGCGGAAACTTGAATTGAATGTTGCGCTGCAGTTTACTCTTTTTTTAACTATAACAATGCTTCCCGTAAATCTGAGCACAAGGCGCCGGATGGGGCAGATATGCTTTACTTGTTCGAAGCGGCAAGCAGAAAGGTTACATGTGTTTCTTCGTCTGCGCTTCGCAAAACCTAATGACGAAAAACTGCATGCGCAACAATACACACGAGAGATACATGCTGCTTGAAGAACGAGAATAATATTTGTTCTCCAAAGGTAACCGTACAATAACATAGTAGAATGAAAGCCGACACTGCGGCCGCAATGCACGCGCAATCACCGAGCGGCATTTACAAATAAAATAAAATAAAGAAGAGAAAGAAAGGAATTTATTCGTAAGGCATAAATATATGCCATATGCAATTATAAACATCATTTGAGCGGTCTGAACGCAAATACCAGCGCGCGAAGTAGTACGAATGAACCTGCGGAGCAGTATCGCCAGCAGTTTCCAACGGCGCGACCTTGATGCGGCCCAATCCACTTCGATCGCAGCGCCGCCACAGTATTTTTCCATGTCGGGCGCCTCACTGCAAAGCATGCGCCGCCCCAGCCACTCGTCCCACTCGACCGTATTCTAGTACACTCTAATTCTATGGAATCGCCATAGCACCCATAGGTGTAGGGGCTTCGCCTGCTTCAAGTCGTTCCTTTACTTCTTTTGCCCCTCGCACTGCTCGACAGGCTGTGAAGTTGCTGAGCTACTTCAGCACCGGTTCTTGCTTCTGGCAAAAAAAGTGAGTCTTCGTTCTTTTTCGTATAAATTTGCGGGCTCCAAACGTAATGTTTCGCCAATGGCGAGCTGTGCGGTAGCAGGGCTAGATTGAGTGGCGTGATCGGTCAATTTTCACGCGCTTTGCTTTGAAAGCCTTTACAACGATAACATGCATAGTTTTCGCTGCAGATCCGCTAGTGAGAAGGCAGTAAGAGAAACCAAGAAAACCCTTCAGCACCTCGACAATGCTTGCGGTGTCACCCCAGAGCGAATGTGGATAGCTGAAAACGCATCAGTCGAGATGCGCTTCTCCGGAAAATGTGCCAATATTCGAGACCGAACATTGTACAGAAAAAGACGCCTGCGAGCAATCTACCGAAAGCAGGCAGCACGATGCCAATGATGGTAACAACGACGGTGTCGATGAGATTTGCACCGCGCCGATTTTCGAGCCAACCGCGAGTGGGTCCCGCTCTCGGCATCGAGATTGTGAAGGGGCAACAGCTCGCGAAAGCTCCAGAGACTCTCTACAGCGATAGGCGGTGGACAGTTCTATTAAGGGAAGGCCGCTCACGGAACTGTTAAAATTGCGAAAGCAGCAAGAGGGTTTCTCGGGTTTGGAAATCATCTTAATGCACATGATACAAAAAGGCAAGAGACAAAAATTATGAGGAAGCCGAAAGAATCACTCCAAAAAGCAGTAAAGGTGTGCTTCTAGATGGTCTATCTAGAAGTGTTAAGCCACTGAAGGCTTAGCTACACACTTATTGCCTGCTTTGTCGAGTTCGCGTGCTGTCCTGTCTTTATATTGTGCCAGCACCTTTCATTAGACAACAGCACAGTGCACCTGCACTCCAAGCACTTGATACCGTATCAGCAAGGTGCTGGCACACTGTAAAGACCGAACAGAACCTGAACTCACATTCTTTATCCACATAGCAACTGGTAAGTGTATAGCTAAGCCTTCAGCAGCTTTACACAAAGCAGAAATAGACTATTTAGAAGCACAACTTTACTAACTCAGGAATCTTGTTTTTTGACCGTGTGATTCCTTTCGGCTTTCTATATTTTCTGCCTTGTTCCTCAATAAACCTTCAGTTAGTAAATGCTCATCTCGCCTTGTGCTATTCTTTCGTCTAATTGCGCTCCTTATTTACCATACATTAACAACTTGTCCAGCAGTCTACTCTTGGTATTAGTGCAAACATTCCCACAGTTGTAGTGCAGATTTAAGATTTCTTTAAATTTTATTGCGACAGCAATTATATGGACACTTCCACCGGATTTCTGCCGTCGTCGTCGCCGTAGCCGTGAGGTTCCGTAGAGATAAAATCTTCGCCGCGCGCCGTATGCCCGAGCGGAAGCGTGCGGGCACGCACGCTGTCACGGAGAGCGAACGCACTCAATCTCCCACGTGCAAGCAAGGAAGCGGGAAGCGAGCGCCGGAGGGAGCGGTGGGGGGGGGGGGGGGGGGGGGGGGGGCGCACTTCTACTCTGCCAACAACCGCGCGCGTCGCTGGCCCGCACCGTCTCTTATCTCCACACGGCTCTGACCTTTATGCGCTGTGCATTCGCCGCTCAGTTTCCGTTGAAGCGATAGACCGCACGTACTTTCGCCCGCTGCGGCGTATATGCACTTGCTGCCAGCGTTCTGACAGTGGTTGTCTGCAGTCATTCAGTGTGATCTATGTTAAAGACGATAGTCTTTCTTGGGGAACTTAAACGCTGAAAATTTGGTCGGTCGGTCGGTCGGTCGGTCGGTCGGTCGGTCGGTCGGTCGTCGGTCGGTCGGTCGGTCGGTCGGTCTGTCTGTCTGTCTGTCTGTCTGTCTGTCTGTCTGTCTGTCTGTCTGTCTGTCTGTCTGTCTGTCACCCGATTCAGCCACCCGGCCAAAGTTGGACCACTTGCTTACCGCCCACACTACTTAAACTGGTACAGCTGTTCATACTTGTGAACGTTATCGATCACAAAGTAAATATTACGCATATCTGAGGCGCAACATCACTAGGTATGTATTAGGAGGTGTGCTTCTTTAATAGAAAATACATAGATACGTAACTCTAAAGACCCTAGTTTCTTAGGCTGCGCTGAAGATGCCATGCGATGCGCGCCGACGAACGACGTTCCCCGACTGCGCGCCGACGAGCGCCCTCTGCCATGGAGGAAGGAAACCCTCTGCACAAGCTCATGTTTCCCGATGTATTGCCAGATGGCGTCCATGTCTCACGCAGCGCCTCCTCAATTTTATCAATGCCAGCCAGATGCGGCCGATTCAACATAAAGGAAGCGCTGTCAGAGGCAGGGCAAAACATAAATGGCCGCTTGATGAAATAATGCGGTAAAATGAAATCTGTTCAAACAAACCTTCATGCCAGGACGGAAATGGTACAAGAACAGCATCACGGCTGGCCGCGGATCAGACCAGCACTCATGTAGTACGGCCGGCAGAAGACTATCGTCTTTCGACGACATTTGCAGCGAAGCACGCAGATACGCGGCAAATTTTCTTGTGATAGTAATTGTGCGCAGTCGTACATGGCTGCCCGGTGGTGAGGCAGCAGCTAGCTGATTTGAAAACACCACAAAGATGCAGTAAATCTTTATGTCAACAAGCAGCGAACATAAAGCTCCTTATAAATATTGTACCACCTGTGCGTATCGCAAAGAACACGTGTGTAGGTGTGCGCTTTGCATGTTTTGTTTGTGCACGCTCACACCACAGTTAGTAATTGTCGGGCCACATTTTCCAACGCACGCTACACATGAAATTCTGCCCGGATCGGCAGTGCAGCGCTACAGGTGTGTCCCTTCGCACGCGCTGCCCACGGGCAGCGCTTCTCATCAACACCACCGTTTCACACGCGCCTTCTCGTGGTCATCGAGTCTCTCTTCATGTCGGTCTACTTACGCCGCAGCACACCTGCTTCTTAATCAGCTCATGTTTACTACAATTCATATTGCTACCAAAGCCGCTCACCTTACTTCGTATGAGATTGCTGTGTTGCTATCGCATTCATTGCTTCGCCCTTAGGGCGAAACTGTGACATTTTTAGCTGTATAGATGCAGCAGAGAAACCTAGCCAAGTTTTATATTCATAAACAGTGCTAGCAAAGACGACAGTGATGAAAGGTAAGTTCACCCATTTGTGTTTAAACCTACCTTTCTTTGTTGTCGTCTCTGTTAGCTGTGTTCATGTCAAGTATGAATATACAGATTATTTGGAGTCTTCCAAGGTACTTATTTTGGACAACCTTGAATTAACATTGCTGCTACTGTGAAATATTGATAACTGCGGGTATATTAAAAAAGTTGTGCTGACTACTTCTGTTCCCCAATCCTTCACTCGGTATGCGCGATGACATCTAATACTTCTAAAATGTTCCTTGGTTCCTATTCAAGCTGCAGAAACATTGTTCTGCTTACTGCAGGCTTATACTGTTAGCTTTTTCTTGTAACTAAAGTATTTACACAATTTCCTTGCAATTGGCAATTCAGCTGATAAACTTTCAAAGACTTTTTGAAAGCTCGTTGCATGTGAAGCGGTAGGTTTGGTGAAACGCAACAATATGAGCACACAACCCTCCATACACCTATTTCGCTGCTCTAGTGAGCTTTTCATAAGATATTTTGAGAAGTATAGTAGTGATCTCTGTGCTTCGTATTATTCCTGAAGAACCCACAGTTCACCCACATGGGAGAATATGCCAGAGACAGAGTTCGAATTATAGTTATTTATTGTTCACAACTCTACATACATGCCGTGTACTTAAGTACTCTCGTTTTTCTTATCTTTCAGCTTTTGAACAGCATGTCATACGTCTTCTCAATACCCTGCGATTTATGCTGCGCCAGCAAGGGGACCTGTTAAACAAGCTCTGTGAAACCCTGCCAACCGACACAGTTCTACGACATAAAGTTATTCTAAGCGAGCTATTCAGCCAGATGCAAGCACTACTGGACTTTCATGAGTCCTTGAATGACAACGAGAAAGAGATTTCGGTATGTATTCATCTACTTTTATTTCTCTCAGTCTATACTCGCACAAATTAGTGCCTTAATCTGAGAGCAAAATTTTTCATTGGGTAGATTGTCACTGTATTCCCTCAACTGTATTAAGATTATTTCATACAAGCCGAATCACAAATAAAGGTTTATGGCCAAGTGCATGAATATTTGTCTGCTTGTTTGGTATACCTTGGTTGTATTCCTTTGGTATAGTTATCTGAGATAATCATTTGTGTCATAAAACCAACTAGCCTGAACAGATTCTTTTGATAAACAGCCATAAGGGACCTGTTGCATATAAATGCATTTTGAAAACTATCATGCCTTGGCACATTATTTGCTGTCTTGTAAGGGGAAGTTAGTGTACATTGGCTTTGATATTGCTGCATCTTTCTAGAGGCTCTTTCATTTGTAAACTGCAGGTCCAGGAGTTCTCACGACTGGGTGGTTCCGACGCAAGATGAGTCGCAAGGAGGATCCTGGCCTACTGCATGAGTGATGAAGTTGCGTCCCAGTTCTCATGGCTAGGACGCAAAGGAAAGCGGAGCTTCTCTGATATTAAGATCGCAAAAGCTGTTGCAGGTAAAGTGATAGCTTTACTTGCAATATTTGTAAATACTATACCAACCTTTCAGTCCATCAAAGCTACTTAATTTTCCTGCACTGTAAGATTTCTATTTTGCATGGCAAACAGGCATGAGTTGTGGCTATTTATTTTGTTGATTGGATATCCTAATGACATCAACTAGCAGAATGTGTGCACACTTGTGTATCATTAATGTAGCTTGCCAGTAAATTTTTTATACCAAGCACTATCCATGCTCGTAGTCCGTGGCAGCCAATCTCTCATGGTAACAATGTTAGCAATAAACCTAGCTAGTCACTGGGAAGTGCTGTCACAAACATCTCAGCTAAGTAATCCTGAACATGCAGCGGATCGAGAGCCAGAAATTTCTATTCGAACGCCTGCACTTCATTTAAAATTATCAGTTTTTTGTGTTACATATTCAGGGTGTCCCAGCTATCGCGCACCAAGATTTTAAAATATTCAAGTGCCACCTAGCTGGACAGAACCAAGGTAATGTTGTTTGCCTTAGCTTCGGAATACTCAGATTATTTTTGTATTCTGCCTAATTTTATAATTCGTCCTAATTATTTATTCAACTTCTCAAATATCTAATTACATGAAACGTGTCTGTGAGAAAACGGTAAAGCAACATGTAAAATTCCAGATACAGCTTTCTGTTGCTCAATACGTGCTACATAAAAGTGTTTTTTCAAGCGTGAGAGAAGCCCGCAAATACACGCAAAATTGTCGCGTGACAGCCATTCGCGGCACTTTTTATGTATTCGCAGGTTTCTTTAATGCTGGGAAAAACACTTTTATGTAGCACGCATTGAGCAACAGAAAGCTGTATCTGGAATTTTTCATATTGCTCTACAATTTTATTTACACTTTTCATCCAATTATAATATTTGAGAATTTATTAAAACTGATTATGCAATTAGCCAGAATGCAATAAATATTCGTATCTCCGAGCAACGGCAAACAACATTACCTTGGTTCTGTCCAGCTAATTGGCACTTGCATATTTTCAAAGTTTTGTTCAAAAAAGTTGGAACACCCTGAATATGCTCAGCGACTATTTTTTCATAAGGAGATGCAAAAAGACTAAACTTTGATAGCTTGATTGTACCACCTAGTGCTGGTGAACGGCGCTTCGCTGGAACAATGCATCACAGATATTCAGCACTGCGCTATAATTGGTGAAGCTTGTACTGTGTCTCACTTAAAGGGGCCCTGAAACACTTTTTGAACAAAGTAAAGAAACGTTGCTGATCTGTTAACGAGGCTCCTGTGTGCATGTGAGCCAAATATTTGCTGCATGCAGCAGGGAATTTACAATCCTGTGTCAGAACTGTGAACACATGATAGCTCTCGCATCTGCAATGTCTTCATCGAAAGTTGATCGAAAGCAGATGGCCGACGGACTCCATTGGCTGATTTCATGATAACGAGAACATTATCAGTAATACATAATTGCTAACTTCGAGTTAAATAACTGAAAAATATATGCCAGCAATCTCAATAAGATAGGAAAATCCTTTGCACTGCGTGTGGCGTCCGAGATGGCAATGGTGGGCTGCGTAGCATAGCCTATCGCGGTCGCCATGCGGTGAACGAGCCCTTTCAAAAACCACGATCCTCAAATTGTCGCCGAAGCATTGCGCTCTTGGCTTTATGCACATTGCCCCCTCTTGCCTCTTTATGCACAATAAGAGCAGCAAATTAAGGTTAACATGGTAGACATCACAGAATCAGCATAAATTGCTGCTCATAGAAAGCACATTCAAGAATTTACTGAAAAATACTTTTGGGTAGGTGCCGTTTAATACCATTCAACCAAATTTGATAAATAACTGAATATTACATTTAAATTTGATATTTATAAGTTTTCGTTGACTGTTCTCATGTCTCCAGTTTGCCCGGTGATGCAATCTCACGTATGGGATTGTTTTGCACTTGATTCAATTTCAGCTGCAGTGAATCGGCTGCCAGACGAAACAACAGCTACTGTTGAGGCGCACATCAAGTCATGGCTGCGCCATGCGCCCGAGCGTCTCACAGCAAAGCTTGAAAGTCCTCATAAGTTATGTATAGAAAATTGTCAAAATGTGTAAGTGTAAAAACAATTCAATGCAAAACTTAAACACAAGAGAAAAAAATTAATGGAAGATTCTTTAAGAAATTACAGAGAAAACATTCCTGTACGGACCTTATGAGCAAATTCAACAGGTTTCTCAAGCAGGTGTTGTTACTTGGGTTTTGGTCACATAATGTACTTTTTTGCCACAAGGCATTAAAGTGATACTGGCATGATATTTCCGACAACACTGTGGAACTGAAACTGGCTGCATAAAGGATATATTAAATTTTCTAAGGTGCTCAGGCTTGAAAGTATTTTTCCTGGTGTTTTGAGGTGCGGGACCTTCATTTAAATCGAGAAAAAAAACGCGAAAATGTTGTATACGTACCCCTTTAATTGTTCCATAATGTGGACTGTGTACTGCTTGTATTTTTTATCTTGTATTTTACTGCAGTGAGCTGATCTACTGATCACTTTTTACATTTAGCTGTATATATTGTCACGGGTATAAACTATTTACAGAATGTATTTACACGAGATAGACGGCAGCTGAGAACACAGAGAGGCTGTTGCCACTTCGTCCTCTTCTCCTTCGTCGACAATGTCTGTTTTTCTCACCGTAACACAACCCCCGGCGGAAAAAGCACCGTACTGGTGCTTCAGACGGGGCCATCGGGAAGGGCATAGAAGGGCTTAAGCCGATAGACGTGCACGACGTCGGGTGATGTGGAACCGGTTGGCACGATGGATGTCACTGGGGATCTCATAGGCGACATTGGTCACTTGACGCAGAACACGGTAAGGACCTTTGCAGCACGGAAGGAGTTTCTCGGAGAGCCCCACACGTCGGCAAGGGGACAAAAGGAGTACGAGAGAGCCTGGTGCAAAGTATGTCTCAGGATGGCGGCAATTGTAAGTGTTCTTTTGAGTTTCCTGCGATGCCCACAAACGAGTACGGGCAAGCTGGCGCGCATGGTCAGCGTGGGCGATGGCGTCGCGGGCATACTCCGTACCAAGGGGAGCGAAGCGTCCTATGCCAATACAGGGTCACGACCGAAGAGCAAGTAAAAGGGGGAATACCCAGCAGTATCGTGGCGTGACGAATTATAGGGGAACGTGACATAGGGTAGCGCAATATCCCAGTCCCTGTGGTCGGGTGAGACGTATTTCGATAGCATGTCAGTGATGGTCCGATTGAGTCGCTCAGTAAGGCCGTTGGTCTGGGGATGATAGGAGGTAGCGAGTTTGTGCTTGGTAGAACAGGAGCGTAGGATATCGGCGATGACTTGGGAGAGGAAAGTGCGGCCACGGTCGGTAAGGAGGTGTCGCGGGGCGCCATGGACTAAAATGATATCCCGGAATAGGAAATCGGCGACTTGCGCAGCTCGTGGGAAGCGCTCGAGTGATGGCGTAGCGCGTCGCTTAATCAGTAGCCACAGCGATCCACCTGTTGCCGGAGCTGGACTCAGGAAAAGGGCCAAGGAGATCCAAACCCACGCGGAAGAATGGCTCAGTTGGAATCTCGATCGGCTGTAAGTACCCGGCAGGAAGCACTGCTGGCTTTTTCCGATGTTGGCAGGACTTGCAAGCAGCTACGTATCGCCGTACGGAGCGCTGGAGGCCAGGCCAGTAGAAGCGGCAGCGCACGCGGTCGTAAGTGCGAATAACCCCAAGGTGTCCGGCAGTAGGTGCATCATTAAGCTCCTGAAGCACGGTTAAGCGGAGGTGTTGGGGAACGACAAATAGAAGGGGAGGACCGTCAGGGTGAAAATTGCGGCGGTACAATATCCTGTCGTTGAGGACGAACCACCGTAACGATGGATCAGTGGGAACAGATTGCACTCGGTCAATAAAGGTCCTCAAGGTGGCGTCATGGCGTTGCTCGTGGGTCATGTCCAAAAGCTAGGAAATGGAAAGAACACTTGCGGAGGCATCCGTGTCGGCGTTGGCGGGCGTGGGTACAGGGTAACGGGACAAGCAGTCAGCGCCATTGTGTAGGCGACCCAGACTTATACACCACAGAATAGGATACTCCTGTAGCCGGAAAGCCCACCGTCCAAACCTCCTGTGGGATCTTTAAGGAGGAAAGCCAACAGAGGGCGTGGTGGTCCGTTACAATAGAAAAGGGCCTGCCGTATAAATAGGGGCGGAATTTTGCTACTGCCCACACAAGTGCCAAACATTCGCGCTCGGTATAGAGTAATTCCGCTCCGCAGGTGACAAAAGACGGCTAGCGTACGCGATAACACATTCACGGCCGTGCTGAACTTGTGCTAAGACGGCACCGGCGCCGTGGCCACTGGCATCGGTGCGCACCTCTGTAGGGCTGACGTATCGAAGTGTCCTAGAATCGGCGGGGTGGTGAGTATGGTGGTAAGGCGAGAAAAGGTGGCGGCCTGAGTCTCCCCATGAAAACGGCCCATTTTCTTCAGAAGATCTGTCAGAGGGCGTGCTATGGTGGCAAAATCTTTAACAAAGGGACGGAAGTAGGAGCAAAGGCCCACGAACGCGGACATCTTTTTCGGACTGTGGGACAGGAAAATCTTTCACGGCGCGAATTTTCTCCGGGTCCGTCGGATGCCAGACGCATTGACGACATGGCCAACGACTGTAATTTCACGGTGGCCGAAGTTACATTTCTTCGAGTTGAGCTGCAGACCAGCCTTGCGAAAAACAGCAAATGCAGCTGAAAGGCACTCAAGGTGTGCTGAAAGCGGGCGAGAACACAATAACATCATCTAGGTAGCAGAGGCAAGTCGACGACTTGAATCCTTGGAGTAATGAGTCCATCATACGCTCAAAGGTAGCCGGAGCGTTGCTGAGCCCAAAAGGCATAACTTTGAAGTGTAAAGACCATCAGGCGTTATAAAGGCGGTCTTTTCACGATCGAGATCATCCACAGCGATTTCCAATATCCGGACCGTAGGTCAATGGATGAAAATACTGTGCCTCGTATAGGCAATCAAGGGCGTCATCTATACGAGGTATGGGTAGACGTCTTTCGTCGTGATGTGGTTGAGGTGCCGGTAGTCGACGCAGAATCTCCATGTGCCGTCCTTCTTCTTTACTAGCCAACAGATGACGCCCGGGGTTTGACGATGGCTCAATGATGTCTTTCGCGAGCATCTTGTCCACTTCCGTTTTGATGACCTGGCGCTCCGAAGCGGAAACTCGGTAGGGTCGCCGATGGATGGGAGGATTATCGCCTGTATGTATACGGTATTTGACAAGAGACGTCTGGCCTAAGGGACGGTTGTTTAGGTTGAATATATCCTTGAACGAAAGTAATAAACTGCAGAGCTGTTCAGCCTCCACAGGCGTGGACTCGGGGCGATCATTTTCTTAATGTCGTGGTCAGTACATTGGTAGACCGGAAAGGTTCACAGGACGTGTCGACGGCAAAAGTTTCAACGCAGTGAACTTCTAAAGCAATGATCGTAGCCAGGGTAATAGCTTTAGGCAGAATTTGCTTTGTGAGCCCGAAATTCACCACAGGGAGATAGGTGCGATTGTCTTTGACTCCGATGGATTCCGGGCACTGTAGGGATAACGGGCACTGTGCGGTGGACTGCGATAGGACCGAGGCACAGGTGCAGGGCCTGTGCCAGGACCACTCAAAGATCAGGCGCTGGGAGACCCATATTAGCAATTTCCTGGCGAACCACGGATTGGATCAGCGATATCGTCTCAACAGTGTTGGTCCAAACGTCTGTTGAGGCGAGACAGGAAACGCTGCTTCGAGTTCTCGGCGCACAATGCGGGTCACGTTTTCACTTGGTGGTGGCACGCTAGATTGGTCGGTTGGGTCGGTGCAAAAAGAGGTAGCTGCAGTACTTGGAAGCCGTGTAAACTGATTATATATACGGCGGCTCTTCGCCTGCTCGAAACAGCGGCATTCCTTCATGATGGCGTCGACGGTCGATAAGTTTCTAAAGACCAGAAGGTTGAATGCGTCGTCCGCGATGCCCTTGATAATGTGTCCAACCTTGTCCGCCCCCGCACCTCTCACCAAAAGTCACGGGTATAAACTATTGCAGAATGTATTTACACAAGATAGACAGCAGCTGAGAACACAGAGAGGCTGTTGCCACTTCGTCCTCTCCTTCGTCGACAATGTCTCTTTTCCTCACCGTAACAATATATCTATACTTCGTAACAGTACCACTACGCAATTGACAATAGTAATACTCTCACTGTGAAATGAATTTGTAAACAAGTACAATGAAGCTGGTTGTGTTCAAAAGGTTCTTTCCATAATTTCCAATCATGCTCACTTGAGGTACGAAGTGCAGTTCACCAATCGCGCTGGCTAGTCTGCAGAAAACTTGATGTTGATAACCGCAAAATTGTGTGCTTTGTGACATGCAACTTTTTCAAAACCTACGCAGCAAAGCATCTCTTAATGTCCCAATAGATGTGAGCAAATGCTGGTTATTTGATTTTAGATGCGAAGCATCTTATGGTCGGGGCTATTTCACTCCATCCCTCCCCGCCGTGCGGCGGCCTCATCCCTACTGCTCATGCGCATCTTCCTCCCCCTCTTCTCCTCTCCTTGTCATCTCCTCTCCTCTCGGCATTCCTCCTCTCCTCTCCGATGCTCCTCTCCTCTCCGGATTGCGCAACGAATGGCAACACCTGCAGCTCCGCGCGCGATAATGCGAAGCAGCTTAGGTTAGAGACGCGACGGTAGGCGCCCCAGAGGCACCGGCAACAGTCACCAACACCGCGCGCGTTCGGTGCGAACGCGGGCAAAACACCGACGTCGTCGACAACAGTTCTGCGCGTTGCTGGCTGCTGCATGTCCAAGTTTATACAGCTGATAAAACTACCTTGAGTCGACCTCATGGCTGCTTCGCATACTACTCAGGGTTCCCCTACGGGAATATGGTGTAATTTTTTTAACTTGTATGCATACCGTCATGCGTGCCTTAGCAACTGCTGCCTGAGATAAGCTGTTACTTTAGCTTCAATTGCATACACGTAGCAACATATTTGTGCATGTCGTGCACTTCAGTGCTTAGCTGGGTACGTCAGTCACTGAGCAGTGGAGAATTTTTATACTTCTTGCTCAAGCATGTGGCGTTACAGGTTAATGTTCGTCAAGTATTTGTTTTTTACCACTAGGTTATTAACGTTTCACAATTTCGAATGTAAGCCACATGGTATCTCCTATCTGTCGTGTTTTACCTGCAGCTAGGCAATTCACTGCTCTATTTTTACATTTAACTACATATAATGCCTTGGCAAACTGTGTCATTTGTAATGGCATTTAAGCGTGTTTTGTAACAGTGCCCAGTTGAGCATTTTTGTTATATTTCTCATTTTCACCTATAAGTGTTCTTTAGTCTAGCTGTTTTAAAACACATCATGTCACTCGTGTTTACTATCTACTTTGTGGCTATGTGCCAGGTCATAAATCATTCATGTTGGCATCATATTCTGTGATCATATTTCACTATTTACTAAAATTCCTAATACGTGTAAATATTATACATGTTTATTTCTGTGATGTCTGTGATCAGTGATTCACCATTTACCTTTCTTCAATGAAACCATACTATGTGTTCAGTCATATCCTTGTGGTTGGTTTCTGTGTGGTGAAGAGGCGTACCACTGGCCCATCTAGTCGCTGTATACCATGTATGCAATGTTTCATGTTCTTATAAAGTTATGCTTTATTGTATGACAGTTTACTACTTGCTGTTGCTATTACTAATAAAAGATTTTGTGTGCCTTACTGTTTTAGCATGCTATGCCTCTAATTCATGATGTAAAGGGTTGTTGACATGTGCATTATTTATTGCCCATGCAGAACTAAACTCTGCACGATCCAACAGTGCCTACATATATACCTCAAATGGTACAAAAGCTCTAGTGCACTACATGCAGTAAATGTTCAGCAAAGATTGAAGATGACTGTGCTAAAGAGGAATATACCTTTTGTTTTTTAAATGTCAATAATGTGTTCAAGAACAGCAGCAGTAATCAGAATGTCACTCCTCATGGTGAGTTTTCATGCAATTTCTGTACTTGGTCACTGGCTTTTTCTCTTTAAATATATGTACTAGTCTAGCGAGTGCCTGTTCTATTTTTTATTTGTGGCATGTTTTTTGTAAGAGTTACCTCATACACCTTAATACCTAAACATCGCTTCTACAGATGTCAATTAAATTACGCAACCTGTTCACATGATTGCATGTTCCAGCGACAGACATTACCCATTATATATATCGTTGGTAACTAGTACTAATATTTCTAACGATGACTATAATAGAAAATAAAAAGCACAACATAACCAGCAAAATGAGGAGGGATAGGACAGGCCCTGACTGAGCCTAAAGCAAGCACAGCAAGACGGTGACGCACAAACAGAAAAAGCTTGGCTTTCTCGCTGAGAATATTGCATGTAAATTCTAAAACAGGAACCGTTATTGAAGTTGTTGCTGCTCCTGATGTATTCATACTTGAATTTTTTTTAAATCAATTTCTGAATCGGCAGCTTTCCTGTTAATTCGTTGCTGATCACACAGAGACAATACAGACTTACAAAAAAAAAAAAGGACGAGTGCAGCAAATGTACCATTTTTGCAGAGGAGTTCCTAGGCGAGGCGGGCATATTTTGCCTCTAATGGTGCGAGTTTCGAAAGGACAATTAACCAAATTTGTTTTAACTTTTTATTAGCGCCTTGGGGCATTTACTAAAACGGCAACCTTGCAAGTAGTCAAGTCTGAATGTACCCCGGTTTATTTAGATATTGAAGTCGCTTCAAATGCAAGCAATTTATTGTATGTCAAAACTCGGTGTAGGAAATATAGAGACCGAGCGCCCCGGGAGCGCAGAAAAGGCGGCCCCATTATCGTATCGGATGTAAACACCCTGCGACGAAAAGCGCAGTGAAGTTTGATACTGGTCGAACGTTGAGGACAGTCGTGGCAAACACTGATAGAGTGATACGGCACACTTTAAACATCTGCGATGACCTGCAGTATCGTTGTTTGCCATGACATGAAATCTATAAAATTTAGTGACGTACTTCGTCACGGAAAGTTTCCATCTGATGTAGTGGTGAGGAGCTTTTGCTTTAGACATTGCCCTAATTAAGTATTGAAATTTGATCAATATCTCTAATTAGGTGCGATTTCTAAGATTTTTTAAAGTAGTGGTGCGTTAAAACTTTACAGCAGTTCGCAATTTAAACGACGGCCCCAAAAGCACTAATTTCAAAGGTAATTTTAACAAATTTTTGGTAATTCTCGCCCAATATGACCTCTTCTACAAAAAGCCACATTCGCTATGGTCGACAGCTATTTGAGGGAAGTGCTACTCGAACCAACTTTTTTTAGTGCACTAGAGATTGGAAAATACTGTTATTTATAGAGATCTCTATGTAGATTTCAAATATGTAGTTTTGTGTATCTGCTTTATTATTTTAGTTATGTCCTACACAACTGCAAAATATCGTGATCTTTGGAGGCACATCATTGTGTATAAAGTTCTCGCAAAAAATATCGTGTTGTAGCTTATTTAGCTCGTTGTAGACCGCAAAGTGCCGATATCTATCCAAACAGCATCTAAAATTACTGTAACTATGCAAGAAAATTAGTACTAATTTTTTTCACAATCCCATGGAAAATAACCTTGTATTTGCGCAACTATTGCCGACAGATATTGCAATTTCAAGTAGACATCAGGATTCTACATACCTTGAAGAGTACATATGCCAAATTTCGCTATTATAGCACAGTTAAAATGCACAAGGTCATCCTCATGGGATTGTGAAAAAAATTTGTTGACGTGTACAAATGCAAGTTCATTTCCATAGATCCACTAATTATACATGCAGTTTGGATCTGCAATTTGTAGTCTACAAAGAGCTAAATAAGCTACAGCACGATGCATTTCATGAAAATTTAATACACAAGGAACTGTCTCCAAAGAGCACTATATTTTGCAGTTGTGTATGACATAACTAAAAAAATATAGCAGCTACACAAAGACTAATGACATTCGAAATCTACCTAAAATCTCTCTGAATGGCAGTATTTCGATTCTCTAGTACAACTAATTTTTCGAGTAGCACCTCCTCTTACTGTCCGTAGAAGGTCCGCTACTTTGATTTCCCAAGGATGTCCAAGGACTACAAAAGTCCAACCCCTGGCGTGCATTGGATGTTTGGACATCCCGTGGACGTCTGCTGGATGTCGTGAAATGTGGCAACAAATGTGTAAACATCCGAATGTACCTTTTTGATGCCCGCCGGGTCATCCCAGGATGTACAATTCCTGTGCGCCTCATAGTCCTCCGGACATCCAACGTAAGTCCCATGTATATTCTCGTACGTCCTGCGGACGTACCTAACGTCCGGAGTGTCATCCGGTGGATGTCCCATGGTTGTTTGTTGTCCATTGGGGAGGTAATCGAGCACTTTTATTGATAAAGAATTGATGGCCTACTGGCTCGTGCGTCACCAAGTGTGGCTATGTTCGTAACTTCCATAGTCATTTCTAACTTGCTTCTACTCATGATAACGGTTTAATGTGTCTGAACGTCACCCAAGCCTTCACTTAAATTTCGGTGTCACAACGACGGACGGTCGTCGCATTTTTCGACCTATGAGCCATCTAAGAATTTCGCCTTAATAACACGGTTTATCCTGCTCCGTGTTATTGTACGTATGGTGCGAGGGAACTGGTAAGCGCGAAAGGCGTCGTGCACTACGCAGCGTATAGTCGAAAAGTAATCATATATACGAACGACGTCGGGTGGACCAAGCTTCCGAAACTTCACACTACGTCGTGCGTGTTGCTCAAAGACGCCTGTTGGATACACACATACCAAATAACCTTGTATTAATTATGAATACGGAACAAACCCGCGAGGAGTGACCTGGCGAGCTTCAATGCATTCACAGCGCATCTCTGTTGAGTTGGCAGGCGGAAACGAACAAATCGTCGCGCAGAACAAGCGCTCCAATAGGGTCCTACCTACTAGCGTGACAGAAAGCTTTCTAGTTAGAACCAAGGAGATTTTAAAATTTGAACCTCCTTGCACTGCAGCTGCTACCTGCGCTTCCGCGAAGAGCGTAAGCAGTGCCGTGCCGCTCACGCCTGGGCGTTGCATTCACCAATTCATATGCCTATACGTTTGTAATGGCCGATAGCGCCGAGTGCAATGCCTGCGGTGTCGAGGAGAGTACGAGCACCTACTGTGCTCCTGCCCATATTTTGAAGATGAAACACATGACCTCTGCAAAGCTCTAAATCATTGGATAGAAAATCGTTCACCTTGGACAGATCTTGGAGCATGGCCTCGCATATGAGGACATATCGCAGCTAAAAAGGCCACAAAAGCGCTGCTGCGATTTTGGAAGGGTACCAGATTGAGTGACGGTCTTGATCCGGGCTGAGAACCGTTTGTAATATAGAGCAAAACTGTTGCTACGTCAGTGATATCTACAACGAACTTTCTCTTCTTCTTAATATTTCCCTCCCTATTTCTGTTCCGCCAGTTCAGGTAGTTAACCGGGCTCAGTACTGGTTAAGCTTCTTGCCTTTCATTTGTCGTTTTCTCCTCCCTCTCTAAATCCCTTGGTGGGACCGCACCTTTATAGCTCTTGAAACGCACGTGCTGTCCACGTACCTTACCGCTACAGAGGTGTTAGTTAACCACTCTGTTTTCGACGTAATATGACCCGTAAAACGAGAAATCGCAGGGAATTGTGGGGCGCGCCGTCTGCTAGCAGCTTCCGTTCGACGGACGACGCGGCAGCATCGGCGGCATGCCCGGCGCACGTGTTTTTCAACGCGATTTCAACTGTCAGTCGTGCGAAGCTTTCCGTCCGCTTTGTCGCCAGCATGTCGTACCATTCATGCAGCTGATTTCTAGTTGCAGTTCACTCTGGACGCGACGATGACGCCCAAGAAAGGCAAGGGTACGCTTTTATTCATAGAGGAACTCTGATTTTCGTTTCGGCGGCCCTTCTTTGTTTCTGCCAGGTTTAGTTCTACGACATTTGCCATTGCTTGGACGCACCGTCACCGACTGCTCTGCCTGCGGGCCATCAGACAGGTTAAAAGTTCGTTATCCGATAATTTATCAAGCGTATAGAAGCATTACTTAGAAAATCGGGTGTTGAGCGATGGCTACAGCGGTGCATGCTGCTCTGTGATCGTACTAAAAACCGATATCGTCGGTTTAACGGCACAGCTAGCGCTGAAAATGATAACATTGCGCGCTGTCACCGATTTCTCGGTCGAAACTCTAGTTCATTTGAAGTGGTACGCAGTTGGAGTCGTTCCTCCGCGCTTTTTTGTCAACAATGGCCGTATCGCCGTCATATTACGCTGTGCATTATCTCTATGTGTGTTGAAGCAGCTAGGAGGGCTAGTTGGTTACGAGTATTATGTATGTATCTCGCTGTGTCCCCGCTTAAGTTCGCGCCGTAAAACCTCGTTTCATAATACCTCTATATGCATGCGAGTACTGAAGTAGTTCTGGTTGCCTGATCATGTTAGAGAAATAAATCTTGGTGAATCATTCCGTGTCGGCCCTTACACAGCTAAACGCCGCTTGATAGTGACTGTACGTTCATTTTTCTTTTGTTAGCGGATGGTCTCTGCCTTGTTACGTTTTGGAAGTGGGCAGCCATTCCTCTGATGCTTGTGCACAGCTGACTCAGCAAGGGTTGCTGCAAGGCAGTAGTTACATGCGTTTCACCTTTAACGCTTGAATTTGATCAGCCACGGCCGACAGCCGTCGATTGTCTTGCTAGACACCTGCAACCGGGTAATCTTCGAGTGGACAAAGCCAGACCTTGCTCAGTCACTAAGGCGTTGCGCCACTGAGCACGAGCTCGCGGCATCGAATCCCGGCCGCTGCGGCCACATTTCGATGAGGCTAAATGCGAAAACGCCCGTGTGCTTGCTTGTAGTGCATGTTAAACAACCCCAGGTGTCAAAGGAATGCGGAGCCCTCCACTATACGGTGGCCTCATAATCAGAACTGGTTTTGGCACGTAAACCCCAAAAGAACGGACTGCAAGCGCATCAATGGAATTCAACGGCCACAGTGGCGGCGGCTGTGCT
Source organism: Dermacentor silvarum (assembly GCF_013339745.2). Lineage (NCBI taxonomy): Eukaryota > Metazoa > Arthropoda > Arachnida > Ixodida > Ixodidae > Dermacentor > Dermacentor silvarum. Next base: position 184,237,993 of record NC_051157.2, read on the forward strand.
GACTCGAACCGGAAACAGCTAGCAGACGCGCATCCCACAATCCCTCGCTATTTTACGCGTCACCTATTACGCTATGAAGCACGAACGCTGTCTGAATATTCCCATTGCAACTAAATGCGCCTGCAAGCACATCATTCCTTCAAGAAAGCTTTATAGAAAGTTTATATCGGTAGGATGGCCAATTTTCTTTGTTCCTGTATTGAACTTATCTATCTCAACACTGATAACCCTGCCAAAAAGACTGCTGCAGTTCATTTGTGTGCGGGACAATGTCTGTATTGGGTTCCATTCTGGAATGATTAAGGTGGCCGTAGAAGAATTTGCTTGAACAACGATCTGCGTACGCTCGAATATAACAAGGATATCTTAACACTTTCAGATTTCTATAACACAAAAGAGGCACAAGTTTCCCAGTGAATAACAGACACGAAGTAGACATTACGCAGAAAGTGATTCGCATAGTTTTACACAATACTCACCGAATTTGTTTCTCTAAATGCACCACACCTTTTTATGGAAGCCGAAGCCACGCCTAAGTTGTTTATTTTTTCTTGGAACCTGAATGAACAACGCAGAGTTTTTGAACCGATTTGAAATGTTCGACGTGAACCAAACGAAACGAAGGGCTTGAATCCGAACCCGAAAAAAAAAGGTTCGACACTTTTTACAGTAAATGCAGCAAGTCATGCTACATGCATATCAGGCGCGAGTAGCGTTGTTATTACACGCGCGCACCGCCACGAAGGTACCACAATGTATTCGCACGAGCCGCTCTATCCATTGTTATGTTTGCGCCCTGGGGTACACCCTAGCTCTGGCTTGACAAGAGCCAGAGCTAGGGTATAGTGACTTTGGAAGCCGCATTCCTGCCGGGATGGTGCCGGCTTGCAGCCAACATTACGACGACTGCGTGCACGGCTCGAGCTTCTGCGCAGCAGCACGGCGTCTGCAACGGAGGCGGCCATATGCTCATGTAATGTGATTCGGCCCCTTCCCGGGTCGACGACGAGAGACGGACTCTTTGAGCAGACGAGAGGAGACGAAAGCTTTATACAATATGTACAAATATTAACAGATTAGCAGGTAATAGCAGGTCATAGCTGGTAATAGCTGGTAATAGCTGTAATAGCTGGTAATAGCTGTAATGCTGGTAATAGCTGGTAATAGCAGGAAGAGCGCACCAGACCGACGGGGCGGCTGGTGGCGACTCTCTTTCACAAAGGGCCGGTTCTGCCTTAAATCCCTTTTTGGTTCCTCTCCGGCAGGAACGAGGCGAGGCGGAGAGCTGACTCACCCGCGTCACATCCTTCTTTCCACGGGGAAGGCCTGGTGCAGCTTGAAGTTAACCGCGTCTAATTGATTCGTCGTGGCAAGTGCCGGTGCTTCTTGAAGTCCCCCCACGTCGAATTCTTGATTCGTCGCGCACGGGTGGGAGCTCCCGTCGTCTCGATGATAGGCACGTAGTACGGCACAACAGCACCCCGCCGCCAGACAATGCACCACCGCCCGCGTCAAGCGGTGCCGCACCATGGGCTACTCCCGCTGCTGGAAAAGGAGCCCCTGTTTAAACCAGGCAATAAACAATGCCCGGCGCACAACTCTCACCGACTGCTAGATCAGCCGTTCAGCACTTCCTGGAAGCGCGATCAGCGCAATTCTAGGAAGTCCGGCCACCTAAGTGGCGTTAGTGCCAGGAGGCTGCCTGGACCCTCTCTCACCCTTGCTTCGTGCATGGGACAGTCCGGGAAGTTGGGGATGAAAAGATGTTCTTAATGCGAAAGCATTATATGGCTCATGAGGAGGAAAATCCGGCTTTGGCGTGACCACGATGTGAAGTGTCCAAGTGATCCGATGGTCCAATCGAGCAGTTGATGACGTCAATTAAGCAACATTAATTAAGGCAAGTTTAATTACTGGCCGCGAAACCACGACCATAGGGGGAGTCAAACCCCACGATCTTTGGTGGGAGTCGAACCCAATTTTTGGTGGTCGCAATGCTTTCGCATTCATCCATGTAGGGATAACTGAGTGGCCCTTGAATGTTTTAGAGCAGTTTGGAGCTGCTGTGGGGTTTTGGGCCTCCTTGTAACCCGCACCATGTAAGCTATTGTATGAAATTCTTCGCAAGGAAAGCTCTCCTTGTCTCTGACTCTGCGTGAAGGGGGGTCCAGACCTTCTGCCAGCCACGCATACCACGTACACGCAACACATTCTGCTAATGCACTACACACCAGTTACACGGCATAACCAGTAACAACAGCAAACCATTCCAAGTATTATTGACGCCCCATTAGGCCATTACCAATTCAGCTACACAAAAGTGAGGAAGATTTAATTAGTTGCGTCGATAGTGGAACCAACAAAGTAAAAGTTTAGAAATTGTCACTGCATTAATAAAGCCAAGATACCACGTATTAGAGCAACTTACCGAGCTCGAATAGGCGGCCGTGAGTGCTTGCACAATGATTGCACTACTCGCATTCTAACGCGATAGCGTAGCCCATGTCGCAGAAAATCCGGCGTCGGCGTCCGCGACCATAAAATCATCCCGAGCAACTCCGACAACCGCAGGGCCAGAAAAATTGTAAAGTGCGACTTAACCATAGGCGGAAAGTTTTCAGTTTTTCGAGGAGAGGGGGGTGGGCTGGAGCCCGGCCAGCTTTCCGAAACCTACCCATGTGTATTATATATTATTATATATATATATATATATTATCCCCTCTACTAACAATTTTTTATGTCTAGCTTTATGGAACTGCAATTATATCGACACTTCCGGCAAATTGTCGCCGTTTCGTCGCCGTTATGTTCCGCATTAGATCCAGAAGCGTATATATACTAAGCGACCCATACCCTGTGGGTGCGGGAAAAGCACGTAACTGCGAACCGAAAAGCATGGCGGCTTGATAGCATTATTTCCCACGCGCTCATATTCGGTTAGTTTGTAGGTCACGTAACCAAACACGAATGGGAAGGAGCACGCGTCTCCTCCTCTAGCCCTGCCGTAGCTGTGAATGACTGTAAGCTGACGCTTATGGGCCCGCGTAATCATTGGTGGTGCAATGATAAAGGGCGACCAGGGATGGCTGCTACTTCATGTGCGCTGTCTTCCTTGCCGGGCTGTCTTTCTGCGCCCCTACTGTTGCAGAGTTAAGAGACCGAGGTCATCGCAGATCACTCACTGAGGCCGTCAGTAGTTGAAATAAAAATACGCAGACAATGATGATGAATCTAATTTTCGGAGTTGCGCTGAATCGCGCGGCTGTGTACGAACCGTTCGCCTCCGCTGCCGGCGTTCTTCACAATGCTTGCGTTGTGAAAGCGATTGCTCGAGGTCATCCAGTGAGGTATTTAGAGGTTTACATGGTCCGTGCTTACTATGTCCATGTCCACTATATGCTTACTATTTTAATTTTATGTGAATGTTAATACAATTTATGGCCACTATAACTAACGTATAGACTCGTGTAAGGGCCACACTTTTCTGTCGCGATTTTGACGAGCCCTTCATGGACCGTGCCATTTTACCTCATTTTTCCACTACGAGTATCAAATCCGCCGTAAACCTCCGCGATTGCCTCCTCACGAGATCCAGTAGTGACGTGCGAAAGTACGCTGCGCGCGACAATTCGCTGTTGAGCCGATCAGAATCAGCGCACAGAACGTATTTACACGGTAAGAATCTTCCTTCGTGTAATTGTCTTCTACTTCGCTATCACTAATACTGCTTCGCCTTCCCGACCAACTGCACTCTTTTTTTTTTTATTGTTTAGTACTTTGAGTCCGAGTATAAGCGCTGCTGCGCATGACTTCTAGACTTCTATTTATTCTGATTTGAATGTATCTGGCTTGGCATCATTTCGGTTACTGAGTGAATTCTATATACAAGGTTTTCAGCGAATAGTTTCCAAAATTTTGAAAGGTGGCCTGCGTCAGATAATACAATTCTAGTTCATGAGCCCGTCTACTCGAAGAGGAGACTTACTTGCACAAATAATTAAAATGCATAATCGACTAATTAAAAAATTAACCAATTAAGTTTATAGCTTATTCCTTAGGCCTTGTGGCCCATGTTGCAATTTACAAATTCTAGCCGTGGAGTGCGGATCCACTTTGAACTTAATCTCAGCTGACATTATATTAATTAGATATTAGAGGTATTAATTCTGTAACTTTGCGGAGAAATACATTGGCGCCAGTCACTTTCTCAACAAACGTCGTTTTATACAAAAAGCACAAAAGTATGAACAGAACAAATTATGGGATTTTACGTGCGAAAACCACGATCTGATTATGAGGCACGCCGTAGTGGAGGACTCTGGAATAATTTAACCACCTGGGTTCTTTAACGTGCACCTAAATCTAACTATACGGGTGTTCTAAGCCTTTCGCCCCATCGAAATGCAGCCGCCGTGGCCGTGATTTGATCCTGCGACCTCATGCTTAGCAGTCGAACACCATAGCCACTAAACAACCACGGCGGGTAAGCGCAAAAGTAACTGAACGCCAATGCATTTCTCCGCAATGTTCGGGAATTAATATCTTGAAACTGGTGCCATCCTCAGAATTAGTTCCTAGTGCATCCACCTTGCGAACTCCACGGCTAGAATTTGTAAATTGCAACGTGCCCATAAGTTAATATGTTAAAAACCTAATTGGTGATTCTTTTAATTAGTCGAGTATGCATTTCAATTTTTTGCAAGTAATGTCCACCTCTTCGAGTAGACCAGCTGATGAACTAGAATTGTGCTATCTGCCACAAGCAACCTTTAAAAAAAATTTTTTTAAGTGTTTGCTGAAACACCCCGTATTTATGGCCTCTGCATGCAAGATGCGATGTTTCCATCCCTAATGCGTAAATGTTGTAAATAATTAGAAGAGCTTTTTTTTCTTTTATTTTGTCGCCAGCATTGCCTACCGGAAAGAAAATCAATATTGAGACACATATCACTCACGTGCTTTTCACACGCCGTTGATAGAAGACTCTGCCGAAGGGGTCACTGAGGTCTGCAGGTTTTTTTCAGGGTCAAAAAGTACGCAAAGTAACTTGAAGTGAGGAACATACATCTACATATTCATTCTCTAGGTATAGGCTATCCGTTTAGTTGGCTACCTCCTTCTCTTAAAAATGTAATAAACTTTGTCCTTTGTATATATTTAAATACATTGTGTGTGCATGGTGTTTCTCAGCAGAAATTTTTTTTTAATGTTAAAGTGAGGAAACACGGATGAGGTAGCCGCCGCTGGTGCTTCTAATGCCTTGTCCTCCTATTTTCAGGATTTGCCGAAATAAAGCGAAAGTATAAATTAAAAACCGTGCACGTCCGCGCCAACAATGGTGCCGTAAGCTTGTAGCCACAACAAAAGTGAAAATGTGAGGCAACGCAAGAGAATCCTCAAATTATGTGGGTGACAGAACTCCGTGATGACATTCTAGGGCCGGGGGGGGGGGGGGGACGGGATGCTACGGATCTCTGCCCCCCCCCCCCCCGGGAAAATTCCGGAGGGGGCTCGAGCCCCGGAGCCCTCCCTTAGTCGGCGCCTATGGCACTTAATACAACGTACAGGTATGATAGCGTCGGATTGTAATTTGAATATACGAGAACACGCAATTATGTTGCCCGGCAACTCAAACACAAACCCCTTTTCCAGCATTCCTACCACGGATACAGCGGCGCGCCCCGCGCGGTCTTCCTTGCAAAACACCATCCAGATGCTGCTCGCCTCCTCGGCAGCGCTGGGCCAAGACGAAGGTGCAGAAAAAAGAAAGCTTCAGTTGCCGGCAAGCCTGACAAACAGTCATGGATCTTTGAATGTTATGTGTTCTACTCCTAAAGGCTAAACTTTAAGCGTCCGCCAAATTTTTATCTTCGGTTCCCATTCGTCTGATAGTCGAATGACTGTGTACTCGACAAGTCCAGTGTGGCTAATTATTGTGGCCCCGAGGTACGCCTAATATATCTTTGCTGCTTAACAGCATGGATGCACGGAACAGAATGAGCAGGAAAACGGTAACAGCTGCGAAGACAGCGGGGAACTCGGTGGCTCAAAAGTATACATCCACGGTTACTCGCGCACAGCGACGAACTGGCGGCTTCCCGTTACGCAAGTCTGTCCGGCGTGCATCTCGAGTGAGAGATAAGAGCGGGTCAGAGAGATGCCCATTGCCGTTCCTTTCCATGCACTCAGGGACTCTGTAAGTTACACTGCAGTTTGCAAGCTATCACGTTAACATAACAGTGTCGCGTTAGAAGTAAACGCATAAAAGTAACACTGCACGCGGCACCGGAGTCGCTTATAATCTTTTTCTGTTACTTTTAATTCCATTGATGTTACCAGTAATCAGCCCACACAAAAGCAGACAGACCACTGTTATGTTTATTTAAAATTATGACTATGTCTGTTACTTTTACATTTGAAAATTTACACATTAATAAACGTTGCTGTGTTTGGAGTGTAACTAACCGCCATCACCATTGGCACTTGGAAGCATGGCCATTTCCTCATTTTAGTGGCACGCATATCACGCCTGAGAGCTCCCGCGCGTTCAACACGGCAGTTTATGAGGGTGTCAACATATTCGAGATGAAATGCCCGATTTCGTCACTGGAGAGAGGCTCTCAGATCGTCGATGTAGGGAATGAACTTGGCACGCCTGTAGTATCTCCTCTAAGAATTCAAATAATAATTCCCCGATATTTCTGTGTGCCGACCGTGTGCCCGTGGCGCTTCGCAGTTCACTTCGAACTCAGTCGCTTTCGTGGATCCAAATGAAATTCCCCTACTGATATCGTGGGGGAAAAGACACCGCGATACTCACTAGACACTTTTGACCGATAAGAGCGAAGGCTTTTGCCATAATATTGCCGCAGAGATCCTCCACGCGAAGTATCCTTCCAGGCGTCTCTCTCGCACCGCCGTTGGAAGAGCGCCAGCAACGCCTTGCGCGTGGCGAGACAGCGCGTGTCTCTCGTGCACGCGAACGCGGCTGCGCGTGTGCTCATCTTCGGACGTGGTTGACTGTGGAACGCGTTCCTGTTAACTCTGCTTGTCATTGTGTGAATGTGTTTTAGTGTTAAGTCTCTGGCACAAGTTCGCCCACAATAAACCAGTTTGTTTAGTGTGCTTCATTGAAGGGTGCTACAATATTTAGTTGCCTGCCTATGACAATATGTTCGATTAGTTCCTTTGCACGCAGGAGGTGTATATCTCTTAAGAGAGAGAAATTAATGCATCACTGCTTCTACTTGGTATCTTCTTTCGCTTGCGAAGATGGAATACGTGTTTCATTACGGGGCGAGGGGGGGGACGAGGGGGTGCCCTTGCCCCCTTCCTTGAATGCGTGCCTGGCTCAGCGCAAGACTTGCCTGCATTTATCGTAACATTCTCGACTGTTGTCGCCGATTCTCTGTTGACTATGTTGTCGGCCGAACCTTGTGTAATCAGGGGCAAGGTAACGTTAGACTATAGATTCTGAACTAAAATTATTCCAAAGTCCCGGACGTCAAATTAACGTGGCAGTTTATGCGAATGGGGTGGGAACCTGCGACGTTTTTACAGTGAGCTTTTAAGGGCTAGTTCCCCCAAGATCGTGTCCGCGTGTAGAAAAAAAAACTATCATCATCATTATTTCAGCTCCATGTGCGTGGGTTTGGTTCCATGTGGACACTTTATGCGGATTGGACACTTTATATGGACACAATTGGTAGGACACAATGATATGGACACTTTATGCGGATTTCTGCCGTCGGCGTCGCCGTGAGGTTCCGTATAAGTCCAAGGGCGATAAAAATCGTCGCCGCGCGCCGTATGCGCGAGTGAAAGCGCGCGGAGGAGCGCGCTATCACGAGAGCGAACGCACGGCGGAAAGCAAACGCGACTTCCGTCGCGCGAAAGGCCATGGCGGTATGGGAGGCAGGGAGGCGGGGCGACAGTGTGCTGCGGCACCAAATGCATATCTTGCAAACGGGCGCAAATGGAACTGGCCACTCAATCTCCCACGCGAACGGAAAAAAGCGGGAAGGCAGTGCGGGAGGGAGGGGGGTACAGCTTTTACTCTGCCAACAACTGCACTAGTACTTTCCCCGGCTGCGGCGGTCACCGGCACCGTCTCTTAAAAGCTATCTCCACACCGCTCTGACCTTTGTATGCGCTGTGAATTCACCGCTCAGTTTCCGTTAAAGCGATAGACAGCACGAACCTTCGCTCGCTGCGGCGGCTGCGCTTGCTGCCAGCATTTTGACAGTGGTTGTCTGCGGTCATTGAGTGTGATCTATCCATGTTTGCTTGTGCGCGCTGACACCAAGCTTAACTCAGTTTGTAAGCGAATGTGTCCAAGTTTATGCAGCCGGTAAAACTACTATCCCTACTCGGAATATCTCTCTACTAATTTGCTATCGCAATTGATGCTTCGCCTGGTCGGGCGCGCTGCGACATTTTTTGAGTCCTATTCTTTTTACGCTGAGTCATTGTCATTTTTTCTGAGTCATGCTCATGACTATGACTTCTACCATAATCCTTTAGTGATAGCTTCACTTAGTACCCACGTCGAAGCCAGTACAGTGGCTTTTGAGTGTTAATCTTTTTCGCTGAGTCATTGTCATTTTTTCTGAGGCATGCTCATGACTATGATTTCTACCATCATAATTGAGTGTTACCTTCACTTAGTGTCCACGTCCGAACCCATTCCAGTGGTTTTTGAGTGTTATCTTTTTTTCGCTGAGTCATTGTCATTTTTGTTGAGTCATGCTCATAAATATGACTTCTACCATCATCCTTTAGTGTTTCCATCACTTAGTACCCACGCCCGAACCCATTCCAGTGGTTTTCAGTGTTAATCTTTTTCGCTGAGTCATTGTCATTTTTGCTGTGTCATGCTCATGACTATGACTTCTAGCACCATCCTTTGGTGTTTCCTTCACTTAGTACCCAGGTCCGAATCCATTTGAGAGGTTTTTAAGTGTTAATATATTTCGCTAGTGATTGTCATGACCTACATAACACGCATGTCATGACATTTATGTCATGACCTATCACTTATGTTCCTCATATACTCCTGTCATGGTATGCCAATTTGGTACATACCAAGTTAGCGAAACGACCATGAGAGCACAAAGTCGTAGACGGCTGGATAGATAGATACTGTCAAAGTAGCAAAGGTTCGCCAAGAAATGCTTCGCATTTAACCACGCGACGCAAGATATCAGAAAAGCAAAGATAGAGTGCGTTGGCTGTCCTTAAAAGCAGCTAGCCCAAACGTAAAAAAAAAATTGGCTGTGGCTTAACTCAGTTATGCCTGGGTGCGTAGCGAGAGGTACGGTTAATCTTATTGTTTAGCTTGGTTGTCTCCGCGGTTACATCTTTGTCATTTAGCTTCGTACGTCTGAGTGTTTTAGGTTCGGTTGTTACCTCTCGTTAAGTTATGGTTACATTAAAGACTAGACATTTTTAAAGCGTAACGCATTTATTTTGAAAGTCTTCATCTTGTTGTTTCTCAATTTCCACAAAGACGGCCCGATGGTCGTGAGGCGGGAGGATAGAAAAGATCGCTCAGGAGCGAGCCGGATCTTGTGACCGGCTCGAGCGAGTGAGCCAGAGCGAGTGAGCCGTCGTTCAGTAAAAATAAGCGGCGGTTCTTTTGGAGAAATGGAGCCGGTTTCTCTCGCGTTCAGAAAGCCGTGCGCGTTTCCAGAGCCGGGTCTTCTGCTAGATGCGACTTCCGCGCCATCTGTCAGCGGTACGAGAAAGCAACTGCCTCCCGCCCTTCCTCACAAGAGTCGTCCTCACCCCATCGCCTCCGGCTGAAGAACGAAAGAACCGCCGCTCACTTCTCAACCACGGCTCCCTCGCTCTTCAAAAGAGCGGCTCAAAAGATCCGGCTCGCTCCTGCGCGCTCAGGAGCAAGCCGCTCTTTTCGCCACGGCTCCCTCGCTCTTCAAAAGATACGGCTGGCTACTGAGCGCTCAGGAGCGAGCTGCTCTTTTCGCCTCGGCTCCCTTGCTCTTCAAAAGACCCGGCTCGCTCCTGAGAAGCCGCTCTTTTGAAAAGCAAGGGAGCCGTGGTTCAGTAAGTGAGCGACGGTTCTTTCGGAGTGAGGAAGCCGGGTCTCTCTCCTTGAATGAGCCATGCCGAACCGTTCCGTCAGAGCTGGGTCTTCTGCTGGGTTTCGATGTTTTTCGATTTGTGACCGACGAATGGTGGCCGTGTGGGCAGACTCGCGCTACTGGTACTCGCTCGCAGTGTGTGGTGTGCGCAGCACTCCCTTTGGTTTCTTGTGCATCTTATGGTGTGGCACCCGATGCCACCGAGGGAGAAGTAAAGAAGTCTTAATTGGCAAAGGATGGTACTGTTCGTTGCCTGCTACTGTTCGAACGATGTCGCACGACTCTCACCGATCGCACATCGTGCTCTGGTCCAATAACACTTCGAAGATGGTCTTCCGTGTCTTTAAAGGGCCCCTAAATGCCTCAGATATTTTTGGAATATTTCAAGTAAACGCGCATCGACTTCAGAATGCCGTCACGATCAACGATGCCATACGCTGCAGCGCTACGCACCGCGGGAGCGCCACAAAAAAAGAAAAAAAAAACAATGCCGTTCTCCTCAACTCGCCTTTCCGGTATCCCCAGCGGTCGTGGCGATGTCAGCAGGGGGAATCTAGTGATGTCAACTGCGGAAACGATGTCCATTGTTGAACAAGAACTACGACTTTCGGTTAGTCTGCTAGCAGGTACGCGCGCTTTCTGCTCTTCCTCGTCGTGTTGCTCGTTTGTGCGCCCTTGCGAATCGGTAATTATACAGCCCGAAACGCAAGTGCCAAATCGCTCACGTTCCAACACAGTCGTGCTTAGCGGTCTGATTAGCTCTAACAGAGTGCGACAGTGTTGACCTTTCCAGACGTGCGCGCAACACAGGGTCTATAGCGGTACGCTTCGCATAACACGGGCCGGCACCGCAGCAACCGCGGGTAGCCGAGAAGCGCTGAGTCCACGTTACCGGCACGGTAACTCATCGCACGCCGTTTGCCATTCGCGGGCCGCCGTTCGACAGCGGTTCTTGCTCGCGAACGGCGATATTTCCTTGCCGTACATAGAGATGAGACCGGGACTCATTTGTGCGGCAGATTCACCGCCGCTGATCGCTCGACGGCGCCGATATCGTTGCTATAGGCCTTTTCTCGTTCCCTTCAAAGCTAAAACGGACGGCGCTTTGAAATGAAATACCGACGCTCACAAGCCGCAATATTTTCTTATCGTTGTTATCGCTCTTCGCAATAATTGTACACAAAGAAGAAAAATACGCTGATATTAGCGGCCCGTCGGCTGCGATGCGAGTACAGCCGAGCCCGTCGTCTCCCGTCGGTAACCGTGCACTGCAGCTGAGCTGCAGCCGATGTTTTCGTCGCCGGTGGCGGAGGCGCGCAGCTTCGCGGTCGTCGATTGGCCCATTGATCGTGCTGCGGGCGGTGCGCCGGCCGAACTGCCGTCTACTTTGGACACCTCTCGCGCGGCAGACGCTGTACGGCACTGGCGGACGGTTCGCCGTCGGTATATGTGCCGCTAGCGTGGACATGACCGAAAGTATTCAGTGTTTTGAGAAGCGCGTTGGCGATGACGTATGCAACGTGATCTTTCGAGAAGCACTCGGCGAGGAGGGGAGACCAGCCGATGAGGAGAGTAGCGAAGGAAAGAGCGAAACGAGCGAGCGCCGTTTTTTGATAATCAAACGCGTGTAACTCCGCTATTACGGCACCATTTAGAAAAATTCTCGCGGCTACGTGTTCGTTGTACACTCGTGCACAACTGCAACACCACAACTAAATTTTGACCTCTGGTGGTTTAGGAGCCCTTTAAAGACAAGAGGTGAACGTTCAGTTTACGTCCTGGGCTTCATTTGTGCTAATTAGTTTAGTCATGAAAATGCCGCCCATGACATCTACTTCAGTGCAATTTCTGAGCGTGTATCATTAGCACCTCATCAAAACGAGGCCAATGATCTGTTGTTTGTAATAGAACTTCATTTCTTTTTTTTTTTTTTTTTTTCCTGGCGTATGGTGGCATGATCGCCAGTATCGCGTGCACTCAAGAGAAAAAAAACGAAAGGTACGTGTGGCAGTTTTGTGGATCTTTCGTATGATTTTTGTATTGTACTTCAAGAAATGATTTCTACATTCATTGTGCATGGTGTTACAGCTTACTCATATTATAGTGAACGTACGTATGTGAATAAATGAATAAAGTTGAAACATAATCTACAATCATTTTGTGTTCTAATTTTGACAAAAGTTGATTTTAAGGTACCACAAAAACGGACAAGCTTCTGTAATGACAATGAAGTTACATATTTTTTTCTGAAAAAAGTACTTCGCATTCTGCTTGTCACAGTATCATAAGCATTTTCCCCAATGTCAGAAAAGAAGCATCATAACAACTAAAAATTAACGCTTTTAATATATGTAAAATAATCTCTAAACATAGCGAAAATACCAATCACACGGTTATTAAATTTGCATATATAGTTTTTTTCAAAGCCACATTACTATAGAATATGCATAACACAGGTTATACACGTTTACGTGAACCGGTGAGCCGTTCAAATGAACCGGTTCATTTCAGTGAGCTGAGCCGTTCCGAGCCGCTCACTGAAGTGAGCCGTTTTGCCAATCTCTACGGGAGGATAAGGGGTTGTCGTCCAGTGACTGACGCGTTTGGGGTGCTATCCTCATCTGAATCCACTCGCCTGGCCGCTTCGTACTTACGACGCTTTTCGAGGCGTACGGCTCGTTCTTCCTCCGTCTCCTCGGCTCGCTGCCTCCTCTTGGTCTCGTTCCGACAACGAAGCCTGGCTTCTTTCAGTCTCTCCGACTCACTTTCCGATATCTGCCGACGAATCCCACCGAGCCTCCCCTTCTATATTGCCACGTGTACTTGTTTATCTTTCACCGGTGACCGCACTTCACCGGCTCGCAAATGTTAACCGTTTTTGCTCGGCGCAGGACGCGCCTGCATGTATCAGAAGTTTCTCGAACGTTATCGATGCTTCTTTCTGTTGTCAGTTTGACCGACGCTTATGTTATCTGATTGTATGACCGACGCGAATTGTCTAGAACTTTCTGGAAGACACGCGGGCACCAGGGAATAATCTGGAACATTCCATGACTCATGAATAAAAGCCGACGCGTTTCGCCGCTGATCAGATTTTTGACGATCGCCGACTGTGTTCGCCGCTTTCGTTGTGCTTCGAGTGTAGCTTGCTTTTGTGGGCACAGGTTCGCCCAATAAACAACCAGTTTCGTCACAGTGTTAAGACTGTTTTCTTCACTGTCACCACTACGTGACATCTGGGGCGCAATTGTGTGCGGGGCGCGATCCAAAATGGAACGGAACGCCCCGCACACGATTGGTCAATTTGAACCGCGACGTTCAAATTGACCAATCGTGTGCGGCTCGATGGAACGGAACGCCTCCGTTCCATTTTGGAACGTGTACGAGATCGCGCTCCTGGTGGAGGTGCTAGTTCGCTCATGCACCGAACGCCCCCGCAAAGCCGCGACCCAAGCCCGAAACCGGAGGACGAGACCAACGTCGCCAAGGACCAGCGAGTTAGCCGTAGGCAGCAAGAACTTTTGCCAGAATACGGACTTCTTCCCGAGAAGACCACAGCGATCAAGGCCAAGTAGACGACCCCAATGGCAGCCCCAGCATCCTCCATCCTGCTGCAACAACCTCGGGAGCCACCGACGTTCCGTGGATCACCGGCTGAAGACCCTGAAACCTGGCTGGAGACATCGGAGAGGACCGCGACGTTCACCAAATGGAGCGACGAAGACAAGCTGCGCCATGTCTATTTTTCGTTAGATGACGCTGCTCGAACCTGGTTTGAGAACAGAGACTGGGACCTATTTCGTGAGAACTTTGTGAGGACCTTCACGAGTGTCGTGCGTAAGGAAAAGGCCGAAGTTCTCCTAGAAGCCCGGGTGCATCTGCCCAACGAGAATGTGACGATTTTCACGGAGGAGATGATTCGCCTGTTCAAGCATGCCAACCCCAACATGCCAGAAGAAAAAAGTTCGCTTCTTGATGAGGGTGTCAAGCAAGAGCTCTTCGCCGGATTGATACGCAACCCGCCCAAGACTGTTGCTGAATTTGTTTCCGAGGCCACAACCATTGAGAAGACGCTCGACATGCGGACAAGGCAATATAACCACCGAACACTGGTCGCGAACAACATTGACGGTCAAGCACTTGGCAGCGACGACCTGCCCGAGACCATCAGAGCAGTCGTTCGCGAGGAACTGCAGAAGCTTTTTCCCAGATCGCAGCCTCAAGTGGCATCTATCGCCGATATCGTCAAAGAAGAAGTTCAGCGCTCACTAGGAGTTCCCGATGTGCAGCGGCAGTCACCGCAACCCCAGCTGGAAGCGATGACCTACGCCGCCGTCACCCGTCGTCAAGGCCCCCCTCCGCGCTCGCGCCAGCGCCCCGTAATGCCGCAGTTCCGTCGTCCACCGCCGCCGCCGCCAGCACGCCCGCCCGTGGCCCAGCGCAGCTACCAGAGGAAGACAGACATTTGGCGCTCCCCCGACTACCGCCCGCTCTGCTATCACTGCGACGAAGCTGGCCATGTCTACCGCCGATGCCCATACCGCTCACGAACTTCAGCCACGAATACAAGCACATTAACAAAGGCACGACGGTCGCCTACATCGACGAAATAGTACAAGCCAGCAGTGCGGATTCTAGTGAACCTGCAACGATGACTGTAGTACCTGAACCAACTTTCGACGTCAATCAGAACCTTCCCTGGCATAAGAAAGAACAGCTAAAAGCTCTGCTCCTGCAATACAAGGACTGCTTCTCGTTGTCGTCAAAAGTTCGACAAACCCCTGTCGCCAAGCACTGCATCATAACCAAAGAATATGTCCGCCCTCTCCGTTAGAGCCCGTACCGAGTTTCGGCGCGCGAACGCGGGGCCATAAGGCAACAAGTCGACGAAATGCTACGCGACTACATCATCCAGCCGTCCAAGAGTCCGTGGGCGTCCCCCGTGGTGTTAGTGAAGAAGAAGGATGGAACCGTACCTTTCTGCGTCGATTATCGTTGCCTCAACAAAATCACGAAGGACGTATACCCTCTCTCACGGATTGACGACGCCTTGGATCCACTCTACAACGCAAAGTATTTTTCGTCGATGGACCTCAAAACCGGCTACTGGCAAATCGAAGTCGACGAGAGGGACCGGGAGAAGACTGCCTTTATAACACCAGACGGATTGTTCGAGTCCAAGGTCATGCCGTTTGGTCTTTGCTCGGCACCTGCGACTTTCCAACGCGTCATGGATACAGTACTGGCAGGCTTGAAGTGGCAGACTTGCCTCGTCTATTTGGACGACGTTGTTGTGTTTGCCTCAAGCTTCGAGGAACTCCTCTGGCGCCTTGAAACAGTTCTTCAAGCAATCAAGACCTCCGGACTCACGTTGAAGCCAGAAAAGTGCCGCTTCGCATACGAGGAGCTCTTGTTCTTGGGCCATGTCATCAAGAAGTATGGAGTGTGCCCTGATCTACAGAAAACGGCGGCCTTCACCGACTTTCCTCCGCCCGCCGACAGAAGGCAGTGCGTAGATTTCTTGGACTGTGCGCCTATTACAGGCGCTTCGTCAAGGATTTTTCACGGATTGCCGAGCCACTGACGTACCTCTGGAAGGCCGACATCGAGTTCAAGTGGGAGACGCTGCAAGTCCAAGCATTTGAAGAACTCAAGTGACGCCTGCAATCGCCTCCCATTCTTGCGTATTTGGACGAAAACGCTGATACCGAAGTCCACACCGACGCAAGCAGCGTAGGACTCGGCGCCGTGCTTGTGCAGAGGACTGATGGACTATAAAGAGTTGTAAGGTACGCTAGCCGGTCGCTATCGAATGCGGAATCAAATTATTCCACAACAGAAAAGGAGTGCCTCGCCATCATTT
Source organism: Dermacentor silvarum (assembly GCF_013339745.2). Classification (NCBI taxonomy): domain Eukaryota; kingdom Metazoa; phylum Arthropoda; class Arachnida; order Ixodida; family Ixodidae; genus Dermacentor; species Dermacentor silvarum. The sequence goes on from NC_051157.2 coordinate 184,253,959, forward strand.
GGGCTACATCCAAGTTTCGCCCCTACCTCTATGGTAGGCCCTTCAAAGTTGTGAGCGACCACCACGCCTTGTGTTGGCTAGCTAACTTGAAAGATCCTTCAGGTCACCTCGCACGATGGAGTCTGAGACTTCAAGCTTTCGACATCACCGCCGTTTACAAGACCGGACGAAAGCAATCTGACGTGACTGCTTGTCTCGCGCCCCCGTCGAACCACCGCCACAGGACGACCAGGATGACGACACTTTCTTGGGACCCATCAGTGCCGACGAATTCCCGAACATTGTGCCGAAGGTGTTCCGGCGAGGATTGGCGTCGTTTTTCTTGCAAAACGACATTCTCCTAAAGAAGAACTTTTCGCCTCTCCGAGCCAACTACCTCCTCGTGGTACCCTCAGCAATGCGTCCAGAGGTTTTGCAAGCTCTCCATGACGACCCAACGGCTGGACACCTCGGTTTTCCCGCACGCTCACGAGGATACAGAAAACTACTACTGGCCTCTCCTCTCTGCCGACGTCGCCCATTATGTAAGGACATGCCGAGACTGTCAGCGACGCAAAACACCGCCGACAAGGCCAGCCGCGACTTCTACAGCCGATCGAACCACCTCGCCGACCGTTCCAGCAGATCGGGATGGACTTACTGGGGCCTTTTCCGTCGTCGACGTCCGGAAATTAATGGATCGTCGTAGCTACGGACTACCTCACCCGTTACGCCCGAAACAATTAAAAGCCTTGCCCAAAGGCAGTGCCGCCGAGGTAGCCCGATTCTTCGTTGATAATATCCTCCTGCGTCACGGTGCCCCAGAAGTCCTTATCACCGACAGAGGTACGGCCTTTACGGCAGAACTAACTCAAGCCATCCTGCGATACAGCCAGACAAGCCATCGCCGGACCACCGCCTACCACCCACAGACGAATGGCCTCACCAAGCGCCTTAACAAGACCCTCGCCGACATGTTGGCAATGTACGCCGACGCCGAACATAAGACGGGGATGCCATCCTTCCGTACGTGACCTTCGCATACAACACGGCCGTGCAAGAAACGACGCGCGTGGCGCCGTTCAACCTGGGGCGCGATCTTGTACGCGTTCCAAATGGAACGGAGGCGTTCCGTTCCATCGAGCCGCACACGATTGGTCAATTTGAACGTCGCGGTTGAAATGGACCAATCGTGTGCGGCTCGATGGAACGGAACGCCTCCGTTCCATTTTGGAACGCGTACAAGATCGCACCCCTGGTCTACGTAAGTAAACCGGCAACGACGCTTGACGCTATGCTACTGGACGTCACCGACGAACAAAATATCGACATTGCCACCTACTTGCAGCGTGCCTAAGAAGGTTGACAGCTCGCCCGCCTGCGCATCTAGAACCACCAGAGGTCCGACAGCCGGTACTACAATCTTCGACGACGACACGTCGAGTACCAGCCCGGCGACCGTGTTTGGGTCTGAACTGCGATACGCCGGCGAGGACTTAGCGAGAAACTGTTACGACGCTATTTCGGACCCTACAAGATTATCCGACGGATTGGCGCACTGGATAGGTCGTGCCAGACGGCATATCGCAATCACAGCGGCGCCGCGCACGACCCGAAGTGATCCACGTGGTGCGTCTTAAGCCTTTCTACGCCCGCTGACGAACTTAGGTACTTCGTTGCTTTGTTATTTTTTATTGTCTTTATTACGCGTGGTTTATGTTTTCGGATTCGTGTTCGTTAGTAGCATCGGACGATGTTTTTTTTTAAGGGAGGGTATTGCCACGTGTACTTGTTTGTCTTTCATCGGTGACCGCTCTTCACCGGCTCACAAATGTTAACCCTTATCGCTCGGCGCAGGACGCGCCTGCATGTATCAAGTTTCTCGAACGTTATCGATGCTTCTTTCTGTTGTCGTTTTCACCGACGCTTATGTTATCTGATTGTATGACCGACGCGAATTGTCTAGAACTTTGGAAGACACGCGTGCACCAGGGAATAATCTGGAACATTCGATGACTCATGTATAAAAGCCGACGCGTTTCGCCGCTGATCAGATTTTCGACGATCGCCACTGTGCTCGCCGCTTTCGTTGTGCTTCGAGTGTAGCTTGCTTTTGTGGGCCGAGGTTCACCCAATAAAGAATCAGTTTCGTGATTCACAGTTTTACGACTGTTTACTTCAGCGTCACTACTACATGACAATATATACGATGCAACGCCGGAACCTCCTCTATTGTTGCAACGCGCTTTCACCGGCTCTTCCTCTGACGTCATGCCAGATGGCGCGGCGAGCGGCGCTGCCAGCTGCGGCGGTTGCTAGGCAACTGCTCGGCTCGCGGTGCAGCCACCGGCTGGCCACAGCGAAACGGCGAGAATACGGCCAATGTAGCTCTCGCTACAAAACAAACTTGATGCTTCAACATTGATTGGCTGGATGTCCTCAAAAAGGTAGTGCTTTGCAGCTTGCCCACAACATGAAAAACAAACGTTATGCTACAACACTGGCAGGCCTTTTGCCTCTTATGTGCCGCCTTCATGAAAAACACAGAGCCGAACTGATTATTTGCTTCTGAGTGTTGCTGTGTGGCTTGTTATGTATTGGCGGTGTTCCAGGTGAAGGTGAAATAGACTTCAGTCTTCACTTCTCCAAAATTCTGCACCTTAATTGGTGCTACAAGAGCGCTATTACATGGCTAATAACCGAATAAAACCTATTTGGCTCATTATTTTCACGAAGGCTGTACATAGTGCTGTACTCAAGCAATAACAATAAAAGGGCAGCGTCCACAGCCCCATCACCGCTGCAAGTTTGGGGATACTTATGAAAAGTTTGATGGATGGGTGGGACGAGGAGGTTGACGAGAAGCTAAAATATGAAAGGCGTGATAATGTGAATCGTGCCCACTTCAAATTGTTCCTTACCACTATATGTACACGTGCTTGAATACATTTCAACAGGTGCTTTTGTTATCAATATATTACTTGATCTAGAGAGATAAAGCGCACACATTGACCAACCGATCGACAATAGCGTGTAGAGTTTGCCAGCATTGCTACAAAGATGAAGACAAGATACCAAATATAATTTATTTTCAAGGTCATGCAAATCCCTTCGAGCAAATACACTGCAGTGTCCCTACTCCTCATAGCGGGTAAACCAAACAATGGATAAACGAAGGAGTGGCTAGTTCCCTTGAACTCAATAGGCCATAATGAAGTCTGCTATAATGAAATGATGACATTAACAAAGTGATTGCGGGAACTGGGTTCAACTCCAATCCATCATCAGTCTATTTATGTCCACTGCACGACGAAGTCCTCTCCCTGCGATCTCCAATTACACCTGTCTTGCGCTAGCTGATTCCACTTGCGCCTGTAAATTACTCCAATACCTTTGCGTAAAGCCGCCGCTAACTGCTAACCTTTGAACTTGTCAAGTTGTATGCCAGAGATCAAAAGCTGGAACCTAACCTTATCTAAGTTTCGTTTCGCAAAACGCACATGCCAGCATAAACGAACCCGGCAAAACATTTTGAGAAACTTCTTGTGACATCCAGCAGAGCAGAAATGAAAATTGCCAACGCTCGACAGATGGTGATACAGAACGTCGCACACTTTTGTGATGTGCGGTGGCCTCAATAATGGCAATAAATGAGATTCAAGTTGTTGTACGTATGCAAAAGCTGCTTCCGATGGCACAGTCAAATTCCCAAAAAGTTTGCTGGGGACGTGGTATGCTTTGAGCACTCTGAAATACTGGTGGGGACTCTTTAGTGTCTCGCTGTCGTCTTTCAATAACTGTGGGCAACTGCAAGTTTCACCTTCGTTCCGAAGAAAGTATTTGATCAGAAAGCCACACATGTAGCGGAGTGATCAATAACATGGAGTAAATGTTAGTCGCAAGTTCAGAAAATCGTCTAGAGCGGGAAAGTCGTCAGCTGTGGCTATATATATACACTCCTCATTACCCATAAGACTCACTGGCGAGGGAGAACGGCGAGAGCTCCTGAAAGCGGTCACATTCTCATCCTCGACATTTCCATATTCTGACAGTTTGAAAGTTTTCTTATGCAGATGGGCTTCAGCGAGAAATAAATTGTGCAATATTGGCGTTTGTGTTGCAACCTTGTTTTTGCCTAATTGGCCAAATTTGTTCTCCAGGGCATCCTG